>NC_064540.1:20121973-20423223 GCF_023856365.1 Brienomyrus brachyistius
TGTACATTTGTTTTGTGGGTGCGTACATGTACAGAGTGTACAGTTTTGTACTTGACAAATTTAATTTTAAGACAATAAAACTTTATGATCAAAATCATCGACCTTGTGCTAGTTAAGTTCATCCTGTTATATGCATCGATACTGACCTGCATGTACTGGTCATTACTCACTTTATATTTGCGGTTTATGGCATGTTCCTGCAGGCCCCTGTATGTCCCTCAGCTACACTTTACAGTAGCCCAATAAAGGTATTTGTCAAGACTTTTCTTAAAATATTAGAAACTTTGATCCATATTTATTGCGAAAGAAACTTAATTGACCCTCGGGAAGTTCTTGTGGAGGAAAAAAACAGGTTACTATGGCAACTAAAATATAACATGATGTAAAAAATACATTTGCTGACAACCACAGTCACAATGTGTAAATGTCATTAAACTAGTCTCCAGATAATTTTTATTACTTTTACAAGAAATGAAATTGAAGTGGTGAGCGCAAAAAGTGACACTCAAATTGACTCGGCAAGGAGAATGACAAACATGCCAAACAGCCTTCCAGTGAGTCAGGCAACATTTGGATTAAGCTACATCGCAAAATACTAAACAGAATCATAAATGTTCTCAGCCATCTGCTGGAGGTTTTAGTGGATCCCTCAAAACTAGACTTGACAAATGAGCAGATTCAGATTATAGGGTGGTGAAGAATTATGCTCTACTTGCTTACATCTGTGTCTAATGTCCTTATTTCAGTTATCCTGCTGGTGTTTATGACTCAGCTCGTCTTTCTCACTGGCTCTCTGCGCTGTTTTGGTCAGGCGGAATAACAGCGAAGCAATGTTTGCATTTGGGATCTAATCTGCCCACCAGCAGAGTGCTGGGTTCCTGCACATTTCACACTCATGTGTCTGCCTGTTTATCAGTGAAGGCTGCCAGGCCCACACCACAGTCACTGTCGACACCCTTCCTATTATAGTCCTCGCTCTGAGAGCAGGCTGCGTTATCATCGAGCCAGGCCTTGCACATTTGCCACTGATGAGCACTCCAAACAGGTCCATCAAACATATGGCCTTCTCTGAATTATTTTATTCTGTGGTTCTAATGATGACAGTTAGCCTTTGTTCCTTGGCGTCCTGCCCAGGGTGACCCTGCTTTATGTTCTGTGCTTCCTGGGGAAGACGGCAGGGCTCTCTGTTACTCTGTAACAGAGACACATTTTGGATAACAGAAGAACAAGACTGATGTACTTAATTCACTTTATTATCTGATCTAACTTACAAAGCATACAGTGTTATACTTTGCTAATATTTATTGGTGTATATTTTACTGACGGCAACCAGTTTCTGAAACTTTTATCTAAGGTTGAACTGATTGATGTTACAGTGTTGTGGTGGCAGGAATGTTGCCTTCCAGATCATGAATGACACAGTTTGGTGGGGGGGGGGGGGCGCGTCAATCCGCCATCCTCACATTACCATTTGCAAGTCTGCTCATTCTTCAAAGCTCCTAATTACACCCTCCACAGAGCTGCGGAATCACTGCTCCGTCACCTGATTGTCACCTAAGCATTTTCAGGTGGACGCATTACACATCTCATGCTTGGTGAGGGACAGGCTGAGGGAAGATAAAAAGATCAAACCTTGACGTCTCTGAAAACGGTGACAATTTACTTGATGGGGCACAAATAATATAGTATTCTACTTAGGTATTAATTAACCACAAACTATCAGTAGTCATAAGTCATAACTACATACTGATCTCATGTTAATTGACCATTAATGTTTTATCCCAAGCAGTTACTATATTTCCTACTATGTTGGTTAATTTTGTAAACCTTTGTGAAACTACAGAAGGAACAACTAAAGAACTATTGAAGGAACAAGTCCTAAATAACACAAGTGAAATACTGATCACATGTTTGTTCATTAATGAATCGTGACGCATCTCTTAAATCAAGTAGCAACTATATTCGTTCATGACTTGTTCATGATTTGTACTTCAGTAGTAAATGAGTTATTTGTGTCCCGTCAAGTAAAATGTCACCACAAAAACATTAAATGACATGAGGGGCTGGTACGGCCCATAGCATCATATAACATAAAAAAAATTCCACGCATCCATCCATTTTCCAGAACCACCTAACTCCGTGCAGGGTTGCAACGAGCCAGTTCTTAGAAGCAAAGACCACAAAACAGGGACCTCCCTGGGTGGGATATCAGGCCATTTCAAGGCAAACAGAGATGCACAAGCACTCACACACTAAAGGCAAATTAGACAGACTGATTATCCTGACTGTGTCTCTTTGGACAATGGGAGAAATCCAGGAAAAACCTGGGTAAACATGAGGCGAACATGCAAACCGCAGACACACAGAGGTGGAGACTGAATCCAACCTGCCATTGTTACCCACTGGGTTAACTTGGCTTAAGAACGTTCGACTTTGAACAAGTCGTCCTTATGAACGGACTGCTAAAAAGCCTATTATATAAAAAATTCTGATTAAATACAATGGTTCGTAATAACGAACGTATGCATGGCTTTGTGACGTTCCTGAAAACATTGTGCGGCTTCAGCAGTTTGTTGTACAATGCAGTACCATATTTATCTACTTTTATTATTACTGTATAATTATTATAATTATCATGTACTGTATTATTGTTTGTTGGCTTACCTACAAATTCGACTTAAAGACGAACTTCGGGAATGGATCCCGTTGGTAACCTGCAGACTGCCTGTACGTAAGACATACATGTTAAACTCTCCACTAAATGTGATATATGTCAAGACAATGCTTCAACAGCCTTTACAGGGCAGTGCTGGCCCTCTTCGTAATGCAGAAAGCTTCCAGGATTGCGCACCTTGGCGTCTGTGATGTCATCCCCACTGGGGGACACCCACGGCCACTGTCTCTGAGGTTCCGAGGTTCTGGGAGACGCCCGGTACCAGGAAGGTATGGACAGACGGATGTCAGCGGGTGGTGTGGGTAGAGTATGAGCACTGTTGGGCTGCATCAGCACACGGCAATATATCAGAATGCAGGGTTGGTTGGAAGTTGCTGAATCTGCAGTGTGCCTGTTATGACGTGAATCCCTAGGTGTGTTGATTACCAGTGCGCCTGCAGGCAGGGCCAGGAGAAGCTACCCTTATCTGAGCAGTTAGAGGATGCATTACCCTGCATCTACCAAGCTGTGTGTGTGTGTGTGTTTCTATATAAATGTGTAGAGATGAATATATGTATGATTACACTCAGAAAAATACCTACAGGCATATATACAGTACAGTGCAAACGGCAGTGAAAGAAAATGATGTTTAAATGGTTTTCACATTGGTGTAAAACTATGAGATTATGTCTGCCAAAGTGAAATACATGGAATGGCTGGGTTTTCTGAGGAGAGGTTTGGGAACCAAACAGAGTTCTACCAACCAACAGGATAACTTTTTGGAGAACAGTAAAAATTCTTGTAATTTTTTTATTGCTCATCTGTTCATTTTTTATTGTTCATTTAGATTGCATTTTTGTCTTCAGCTGGAGTACACTTACTAGCCAGATAAATGGCTGTTTCTTCGGCTCCCTAAAGTTTCTGCAGAGTACATCCATGTATGTCCATGTGACAGACTGAGCGTGTTGGCGCTGGAGTGTGGCTGCCACCCTATGAAATGGCGCCTGTCAGGTAGCTTAGCCTCTGTTGTTTCTTTGTAATGCAAACACATGAAGAGGGAAAGGGCGTCACCTGAGCTAGTCCTGGTGAGTCCCTACAAGCTTTGTTTTACATCACAGTGATGAAATAGGAGGAGGAATCCAAATGGATCATTGTTAAATATGAGAACAATCAACACCGACCTCCCTTCCAGCTTACTATTCCCAGCCTTGTCACCGACTGCCAGTTATCAAGTGAAAACTACATAAAACCTGTCTACCAGCAGACTCCCAAAAGGCCGGAAGGCTCACAAGAGCAGTGTTTCTCAAGCCCATCTTCAGGGATCCCCAGACGGTCCACATTTTTGCTCCCTCCCAGTTCCCTACTAAACAGTTCATATTTTTGCTTCCTCCTAGGATCAATAAATGAAGACTGTCTTGGGAGTTTGGGAAACACTGCACTAAAGGAAGCTGGGACACCAGCCACTGGCTCCATATGTCTGTATACTGTTAACCTCACAGGGCGTCACACACAGACATGCAGAGGCATGTCAGCACATGTGAGGGACAGCCAATTCCAGCCAGTTTTACCCAGATCAGTCTGCAAACATATGGCAATCCCGGCATTTCGAGACTCTTGTATCATTTAATCACTTCCTCTTTTTGTGTTTCTTAGTTTTCACCCTCGTTTAACACAGTGTTGCATCATGTCCTTTTAACGGGACGCTGCAGAGAGTGAGACCTCCTACGCTGAGACACAGCAGCACAGATACGAAGGAGAACCGCACTCAACGGACACACCGTGCTAACTGCAAGTGGAAAATCTACAGCAGACTGAACAGTTCAATATGGGCACATATAGCAGACACACACAGACCTATGAGAGGACCAGGAAGGCGTGACTGTGACTGTGAAATCATGCTGACCACTAACCCTCTCTCCGTGTCCTGGGGCTGTGCATTTACATCATCTTTGTTCCTTATTCGGCATCGAGATCTGTTTCAGTCTTTCACTTCCCCAGTTATTTTTGCACATCAGAAAACTGCCCTGAAACTTGCTTGGGGGCAGCCCAGTTTCTCCGCTGGCGTAAATCCGTCAAGAAGGTGGCAGCATTCAATTTGCTCAACCGGGGCCATAACTCTCTGGATGAGTCCAGTACCTTTTGAAAAACAGCCCTTTGTCGGGCAGGGACTCGGCACTCTGTAAAAGCGGCCACAAACAAAATGGTCACAGCATCAGAAATACCCCGTGAACGATCCTTCCTGACCTCATCAAACAAAAACTACACCTAACATCTGGATCCTTTATAGACCGAGACTCTTTTCTCTGGGAAGGTTCTTTTTGTGACTGATTAACTGAAATGACCACAGATTTTTTTTTCTAACCGTGTAAGGATACAGACAATGAGGGTGGTGAGAGACAGGACAGGCTATTGCTGGTTGTGATCTTCCTAACATTCAGGTCATCTAAATAAGTAGCTGGCCTAAGAAAGCCAAGTCGTCAAGCAACAAATGGTTTTCGCTGCTGCTCTCAAGTAAATGGCACTACAGCTCTGGCTCAGGGACAAACAGGCACCACAGCACAGGCTCAGGGACAAACAGGTTCCACAGCACCGGCTCAGGGACAAACAGGCTCCACAGCACTGGCTCAGGGACAAACAGGCACCACAGCACAGGCTCAGGGACAAACAGGCACCACAGCACAGGCTCAGGGACAAACAGGCACCACAGCACCGACTCAAGGACAAACAGGCACCACAGCACAGGCTCAGGGACAAACAGGCACCACAGCACCGGCTCAGGGACAAACAAGCACCACAGCACAGGCTCAGGGACAAACAGGCACCACAGCACCGGCTCAGGGACAAACAGGCACCATAGCACAGGCTCAGGGACAAACAGGCACCACAGCACTGGCTCAGGGACAAACAGGCACCACAGCACCGGCTCAGGGACAAACAGGCACCACAGCACCGGCTCAGGGACAAACAGGCACCACAGCACCGGCTCAGGGACAAACAGGCACCACAGCACAGGCTCAGGGACAAACAGGCTCCACAGCACCGGCTCAGGGACAAACAGGCACCACAGCACAGGCTCAGGGACAAACAGGCACCACAGCACAGGCTCAGGGACAAACAGGCACCACAGCACCGACTCAAGGACAAACAGGCACCACAGCACAGGCTCAGGGACAAACAGGCACCACAGCACCGGCTCAGGGACAAACAAGCACCACAGCACAGGCTCAGGGACAAACAGGCACCACAGCACAGGCTCAGGGACAAACAGGCACCACAGCACTGGCTCAGGGACAAACAGGCACCACAGCACTGGCTCAGGGACAAACAGGCACCACAGCACTGGCTCAGGGACAAACAGGCTCCACAGCACCGGCTCAGGGACAAACAAGCACCACAGCACTGGCTCAGGGACAAACAGGCACCACAGCACTGGCTCAGGGACAAACAGGCACCACAGCACCGGCTCAGGGACAAACAGGCACCACAGCACAGGCTCAGGGACAAACAGGCACCACAGCACCGGCTCAGGGACAAACAGGCACCACAGCACTGGCTCAGGGACAAACAGGCACCACAGCACTGGCTCAGGGACAAACAGGCACCACAGCACTGGCTCAGGGACAAACAGGCTCCACAGCACCGGCTCAGGGACAAACAAGCACCACAGCACTGGCTCAGGGACAAACAGGCACCACAGCACTGGCTCAGGGACAAACAGGCACCACAGCACCGGCTCAGGGACAAACAGGCTACACAGCACTGGCTCAGGGACAAACAGGCACCACAGCATTGGCTCAGGGACAAACAGGCACCACAGCACTGGCTCAGGGACAAACAAGCACCACAGCATTGGCTCAGGGACAAACAGGCTCCACAGCACTGGCTCAGGGACAAACAGGCACCACAGCACCGGCTCAGGGACAAACAGGCTACACAGCACTGGCTCAGGGACAAACAGGCACCACAGCATTGGCTCAGGGACAAACAGGCACCACAGCACTGGCTCAGGGACAAACAAGCACCACAGCACCGGCTCAGGGACAAACAAGCACCACAGCATTGGCTCAGGGACAAACAGGCTCCACAGCACTGGCTCAGGGACAAACAGGCACCACAGCACTGGCTCAGGGACAAACAGACTCCACAGTAGCTGATCAGTTTGGACTCTGCACATTTTGCAGTATTTTATTCTATTATTCATTCATTTATTAATTTCTGTCTGTTATGACTTTACTACAGGGAGCTGTCAGAGAAACTCATTTCATTGCCTGCTGAATTTGGTACTGTGGTGCATTTGGTAAATGAACTTTGATTATGTTTGACCTAATGGAATTATAGAAAATGCTTAACAAATATTCTGTTAATGATTTTGCACGATTTAATGTTTAGAAACAAGACTTAGACTGCTAAATGCCTTCCACCGATCATTTGCTGATGGTGATCTGAAACTCTGGATAATCCAGTGTCACCTTCCGTGTCTCTGTGCCTCAGCTCCAGATCCATAGCCTCATATGCATTTAATCCATGCAACAGTACATGGTGACGATTGATTTTTTTTTACAATCTGAGGTGCCATCAGCCACCCTGAGTGGAAAGCAGTTTCCCAGACAACCGCAGCAGGGGCTATGAGGCCTGGGTCCTTTGTTAGTGCTGTGGTCCAGGCTGCCCGCTTGCAGGTGATTTCCATCAGAAAGGCCCAGAATTGACTCAGAGGCTCCCAGAACAGACACAATCTCCCACAGCCGAAACAGCACTGGGTGTTCACCAAGCCCCATTAAGGACTGACCTAAATACTGAAAGGCCTTGACCCCCTCACAGAGTAGTAGGGGGTGGACCAGGGTAACCCAGGGAGAGCTATTGGGGGGTGCTGGTGGGGGCTGCTGCAAGCGAATGGAGTAACTAGCATTACCTCGCTAGACCTTTCATGAAAAGAGGCATCTGGTGTTTTGGGGGAAGGAGACAATACCCCCCCCCCCCAACCCCAGCGTAAAGCTTCCAAAAACCTTTACACAGTCTCTCTCAGTGTCCCCAACGCCATCTGCGAAAGCCATTGCGCCCCCCCCCCCCAACCCCCCCTCCAGCACCAGCAAACTCACTACCCCCAATGGCCGATCCCACACCAAACTGCCAGCACAAGGCGTCTTTGAATATGCCCCCCCCATCCTCTACCCCACACTTCGGTTTGAGCCTCAAAGACCTTCTCCTGGCAACCATCGCAAAACAGACAGGGAGCAGTTACAGCTCATTTACATCTATAGTCGAGTCCCATTCACAGTGCTCATGGGATTGTATTTAACCAGTATGGGAATGGTGACGTTCTACTTTCACTAGTCATCGTCCAAAATACTCATTTTCATGAACACTGGTATAACTCACCTTTTTACATATTTTGCAGGTAAACGACACCATGTATATTTCCTAAGTGACTGCGTTTACTGGTGCAACTGTAACACTGTGGATTCATGCTGTGCTTTTGTGTTCCTGCTTTGCCTGTTTACGTGTCTCTGTAAAGGTTGCATTTGCATGTTACTTACACATGTGTTTGTGTAAATATCGCCCCCACCCCTACCCGAAATCTGCCCCCACCTCCACACAAGTGTTGGGCTTCCTTGCTGCTTGCTCTACATCAGCTGCCTTTCCGCCCAGCCGCTCTATAACCCCCACTGGGCCCCCCGCCCACTACAGACAGGCACACCAGTTGCTGTGAGGTAGGTAGTGGTGGGGGGATATAAAATTAGCTATACCACAGTAGGTGGGCAAATGATAATTATTGAATAATAGCAAGACATTCACTAAATCCATTACAATGGGAAAGTAATTATGCAATTATTAATAAAAACTAAAAGATAATTACGCAGCTATGGATGATACGCTGAGCCTCATTCTCGTATCTGTATTAGTCAAGAGGGAGTCAGTCTGATATCAAGACTGACTTAAAGAAGAACGTCAGCAATTTTAGAATCAAAGTAAAAAAGTCTGTTTCTGTAAACAGAGAAAGCTGTTCTGGCCCCTCTCACCATTCCGACTGATGCGGAAACACACTTTAATGGACGTCTGGCGGGGTGCTATAGCCTTGGCACCCCAATCTTGGCGTACATTACCAATACGCATCCTTCCCAAAATCTTCTTAGCTGAAGCCCATCAGCTACTATGGGAAAGAAGCAGGCAGGCAACCTTTGACCTGCGCAGCTGCCCCAGGAAGTCAGACTTTGTTTACAGTCCTCGCTGCATTCTGATTGGTTTTCCTCTGTCTCCAGGCAGGCTTTTTCCCTTCCCTCCCACAATTCCCACATTTACAAATCAGGGGTTCACTTACATTTGCCACCTGATTCGAATTAAAAAGTCCATCTTAACTTAAAAAGGGGGGAAAAAAAACATTAAAAATGCTTGCAATGAACAGCTGCTAGAAGTGCCCAAACTGCGGTCGAAGTCAATGTTTTTTTATGTGTTAAGGAAGTCGTTTAGTGCGTTTCCATTATTAGCTTGGGAAAAAAGAGTACAAAGAAAGACTGTAAGCTGTCCTGATGTGGGGGAGGGAGGAGACGGCTGAAACTACCCCCCTCCCCCCGTGCTCATTTAGTAATGGCCCCACACCCAGTCTTGGGGGTGTCTACTCCTTTGTCACTTCAGTCTCTACTGAGGACGCAGGCTCAGACACACTCACACGCACACACCTTGCGCCCTGGAGCGTACTGGTTCCAGTAAACCCCCTGCCTCTGACACCAGTTGATATCAGAGCTCCCCCACCTTTGTCTCCCTTTGGCTAGTGCTAATCCCTTCGCCCACCCCCCAGCACCGACCCACACCCTAAATTCCTCCTCCACACCCACACTAGCTGCTCCGCTGGCAGATGAAAGTGCCCCTCCCCCCCCACCCCCACAACAGAGTACAAGGCCTCGCACACTTACGTTGTTTTAAAGTTATAAATAAAAACACTGTCTAGGCACGACTGGACCCCAAACACAGGAGCAAACGGAGGCGTGGCCGTGACAACTGGTCAGAGACTCGGGAAGTCGATGGGGAGGAGCTCTGTATGGGTGTGGAGCCAGTGCTCCTCATGGGAGGCCTCAAGAGTGTTTCCTTGGGGAGAGGACCCCCCTCCCCACTCACCACTGAAAAACACGCCCAGGCATAACGTGAAAACAATCAACTGACATTCCTCTGCGACCCACTCACTGGTGCATGGGCAGGGCGGCCAACCCAAACATCGCTCACGTCTCTCACGAGTCAAAGCGACTCACTGCTCAGCCTGGAACGCTACCATCTCACTCAGATGTTCGCAGGCGTGAAAGTATGTCTCAACATACGGACAAGTAACTATTTTTGGTGGTCATTTAGGTCAGGGGGAGCAACAAAAAAATAAAAACAAAAACCACAAAAGCATGAACAAGAGTAAACAACTCAACGGGACCATTATATCATGCAGCAGGACATTCAGCTGAAAGCTCGTCCCACTTTACAGCTGGCACTTATCGGTAGTGCTGAACTTACTGAGAAAAACAGATCGTCTGTAACGAGCTACGTGTGAGTTTCAGGCAGACTCCATCTTTGGTGGTCCAAACTAAAAGGTTCACAGGTTGCTTCCATGTGGCAAAAGCAATTGCCAACATCGTAGCACATCTATTTACAGATGAATAGAGCATAATTTTGCCCTAACACAAGTGTATCTGAAAGTGAAATCTTCAGGAGACTCGACATTTTTGGGTGTCTTTCACCCCCCCAATGGAAAACACTCCCTAATTCAGTGGTTCTCAAACTCGGTCCCCAGCCCCACTGCCCTGCTTGTTTTCCAGCTATCCCTGCCCTACACACTGCTCATTACCTGGATCAGGTGTGTTCAGTCAATCAGAAGCTGAAAGACAGCTGGGACTTGTGTGTAGGGCAGGGATAGCAGGAAAACAAGCAGGGCAGTGGGGCCTGAGGACCGAGTCTGAGAACCACTGCCCTAATTAAACACATTGCAGACTCATAAGCCAAAATGGTGACCACAGTATATGATACTCATAGCCTTCCTGACACCTCATCCCAGCCACAGGAAACTCTGCTCAGCCTCTATACTCACAGCTCTGCATGGATGAAAAGTTGTAACCCCTTTAACATGACTAACTGGGTGTGTGTGCATCTTCATTGTGACGCTGTGTTTTGTCTTTGTATGTGTTTGGTAACGGTCATGTCATCATACCCAGTCACCCTGGGAATCGGGACACGTTTTTCCGCCCTTGCCACTTATCATTCTGATCTTTTAATAACTGTTCTCTTTCACTCGGTCACATACACACCGTTGGTAACCACAAGGAGATCTCTAGCTGCAGTTTGTAGTTATGGTTTAGCTGACTTGGTGCCTTTCACAAAAGAGGTTCAGGCGATCCATCACCAGCAGGTTTACAGTTTACCTATACCTCCCAGATTAGGTTGCAGTTTACCTCCGCCAGCACTGAGTGCCTCAATGAAGGTGCTTCATTAGCCTATCTCAGTACTGGACTGTGTGGCGTGGTAAAGCCCTTTGCTGATGAGGTCAAGAAGCACCTACCAGGAGATTCACACATGTGCATTCACTCTGTGCCTCCCGCAGCGGGCAGAACACATCAGCAGGAAATCTTACAGGTGGACCTCCATGCTGATCTGCCTTCATCTTGGACAGAACAATGACTGTGTGTGTCAGGGAGGGTGGGAGAGATTTAACAAGCAGATTCATTCGGAGCTAAGAGACTAAACAGCCAGTCACAACTGTGGGGTGGGGGGCACAGATGTCTGAACCATGTCAGCTTCCCCCTTTGGGAACAAAGCTGTCATGTAACGACGGGGAAAAGAACATTTAACATCTTTGCTTTGCAGTATCAACAAGACACTATACTGGATACGCGGTTTGGGAAAACAGACGGATCGTCAGGAACAATGACAGAAGCAGAGAGTACAGGCTGCACCACCTGCATGAACATGTGGGTGTGGTCAGAAGCTTACCTGCTCCGCCCACACGCCGCCAGCTGCCGTCAGTCACAGGCGGGAACCACACCCATCAGGCTGTAGTCATATGCAAAAAAACTAGAACAGAAGCAAATGGCACTCAAAGCAGCCCCACCCACTGACCCGCCTGCCTGCCTGCAACCTAAACGTGCACCTTTCAAGACCAAACAGGGAACAATTTCTTTTTAATGACGTCACTGTTGCTTATATCCATGGAAACCACTACCAGAGACCAAGGTTTGAGCTCTGAGTCACTTCCTTGTGCTGCATCTTCAACAAAGGACATCAGATCTAAGTTCACTGTATTCTCATTCCTACATAAGGATTCTTCTGGGGGAAACCAGTACAGATGACCCCCCCGATGAGCACAGATTTCTGTTTAAATTATTCCCAGCCACACATGAAGCCAGTGCATTCAGCTCCATCTGCATTATGTACTTTGTAAGTGCGAGTACCCTTCCCTTTGCAGGACACCCCCAGACCTGTCACAAAACCTCACACAAATATACCGATGAAGCACGTAGGACTGGCCTCCAAACTGGGCAGGTGACTGATTCATAAATTCACAATTGTCGGCATTTTACAAACATAACATGCGCGCATCTTTAATAAAAGCCTATCAAAAAAATTAACCAGCCTAGCAAATCGATTTACATAGTTTTGGAAGACCTTGTGAGGAATGTCACCAGACTATACTTTAATTTCTTGTTTTTAAAGAAATTATTACATGCACAATCCTGAACAGATTAATAATAATAATAATATTAATAATAATAATGAAACTTTACTGATCCATGCAGGGAATTTTTTTCTTTCTGCCAACCCCATCTTACTCTCTGTGACACACAGATGCATATATATGAGCTTGGCAGTGCTGCCCATGGAGCTGGGGGGTTAAGGGCCCTCAGGGGTGACTACCGGCGGAGTCAGGACAGCATGTCCTTCACTATCCTTATATGTCATACAAAGAAGTGAAGGCAGCTTATCTGTTATGCCTAGTTTGAGTTCAGCATAATTTAGTTAGACATTTGCAATGTCTAAACACAAAAATGGAAAAGTAATAGACCAACAACAGACAAGAGAGCTTAATACTGTGTATTGACATGAGGGAAGGCAGGGCAAGGGTTCCCCCTGGCGGCACAAAGGTAGACAGCATAAATCCTGTATGGCCACCCAATGATTAAAAAAATGTTTTTCAAGTGGTTTCACGCACCCTTCTAGGAGCACGTGTGAGACAACACTGGGTTAAGAGCAATGTTATCAAGTCCAGAACAATCAATAAAAAGGAGTTGCCCGGCCATGAAATTCGCCAGTAAGCATGAAAAATAATGCGACTGAATACTTGAACTATTCACAATTTTAATGCGACAGGTGTACTTCAACCAAGATATATCATCCAGTCCTCTTAAATATTCAGCTTTATTTTTGGATTTAAAAAAAGATACACATTTATAAATGGTGCAACACCATTGTAATAAGTTTGGTAATGTATTAAATGATGTGTAGTCAAACGTAAGACTGATTTCCCCGATTCTGCCCTTAAGGGTGGAGTGACGTCCCTCTTGATAGATGACACCACCCGTACTTAAAGTCTCTGCTCCTTAAACACAAGGATGGAAGACTGATAGCAAACAGTCTGGGATTGCATTGCATCACGTAATTAAAAATGCTTGGGCTTATTACGAGTCCATGCCCGTTCAAAACCTTGTACCTCATTAGGACTCAACCAGTTCGCAATACTCATCAGTATCTCTACTGGTTCTGATGTTTGAAGATGAAGAACATAAGAGATACAACAGTTCTGGTATGAAAACCTTTCCAGGAACAGTCAGACATGCTGTTGGGAAAACTTTACTAGGACTTTCAACAGGGAATGAATATATATTATTATGAAGACTACAGATGTCTAAAGGGTGAACTTTGACCTTCCATAACCCATAACGGATTATCCCTGAAGCTGCTAAAACCTGTGTGGGCCTTCAGTAAACAAGCTCACCGTCGAACCCAGGCTGAGGAAGGAAGCTGTTGGTCAGTCTCCGGTGCCCCTTCGCACGTGGACGTCTTGTGAAAACGGCTGGTGAAAGGTGCCAGTTGTGGGGGACATTTCCCTTCTCCAGGTCTCTTTCACCAAAACGGCTTATTGTTTTTTGTTTTTAAAGCTTTTTACCTTTAAAAGTTTACGGTTCGAAGCTAAAAGTACTGGGAGGGTAGGTTGGGCGTTGTTCTGACTGAGGCAAGGCGGTAGTGTGGTGGGTAGAGATGAGGAGATGTTTGAAGCCTACAGATGTTCTGATGGTGGGTTCCTGAGGAACAGCCCTGCCCCAACCCCTCTAGATCCTCCCTCCCTAACCTCTCAGTGGTGCCTCAGGTTCTGCCTAGGAGGGCCCCGTATCCTGGGACATGCCCCCCTGCTGGATGGCGGCAGTGGCCATGCTGATGGCCTCCTCCAGGGTCTGCTGGTCCTCCAGCTGTGGAGGACACAGACACACACACACACACACACACACACACACACACACACACACACACACACACACACACACACACACACACTTATTAACAGTGCATTACTTCTTGCCCATCAATGTACATGAGATTCTGCCATTCTGATCCAAAGTCAGCCATTACTGGCTATTAGCATGGCAGTGAGAACAAGGCAAAGCCAAGTGCCCTCGCTCTACAGCCCAGAACAGCTGCCACAACAGCATCTTATCCCTCAGTTCGTCTCCTTCCTGCTTTCATGCAAAAGCCAGACACCAACCTGAACAGCGATTTGGGTGCCGTTAGCTGTGGCCAAAAGCGCCACCTGCTGGTAATTCGGGCCTGACATCCCAGTGCCTCCAGTCATGATGCTGTCTGATGTCACTATGGCAACCTCAGAAGGGAGAGAAGGAAAGCGCAACATGTTACAGGCTGAAATTCATGCATATATATATATATATATATAGTTCAGTGTTTTTAAGAAATGTTGTGTCCAGCTTGATATCCCTGGTCTACAAAAGAAACCCGCCAATCCCATCCAACCACTAATGTATCCATCCAAGGGTTTAAAGGGATGTGTTGATTATTTCCACATCTATGAATTGGCAGTGCCCCCCCCCACCCCCCCTACCGGCTGCAGCTCCTTGCCGTCCCCGGAAACCATGGCTACCGTGTGCTGGCCTGTGCCGTCCACCGCCTCCTGGTGGGCGGGCACCGTGATGGTCGTGCCGTCCTGAGTCACCATGGTGATCGCCGTGCCCAGCACCTGGAGCTCCTCGTGGGACAGGCTGACCTGCAGATACAGAGATGCACCTCACTCCCCGCGTGATGTTCCAATGTAGACACTCTCCACAAAGCATAGCAATATGCACTCCGGGATACTACTACCAGGTTCAGGAGGTACCAGATTATGGGTGTTTCTCAATATGTGTACTTGACCGTACTTGCGTTCTCGCGTACCTGTTTTACATCATCATCCATTGCCGAAGAGCAGTCCCAAAAAACACAAGTACAGACGGCGATAAAAATCCCTGGACGTTGTTCTTACCCAACCGCAGATACTGATACGTTGGTTCCTTGCCAAAAGAGACCAATCCCATGATTCTTTGCACCCCAAGTTCACTCTTGGAAGGCAATTCAGCAAGACCATTCTTGCCAAGACCACAAGTATGATCTTTGTGTTCTTGGTACTGAGACAGAACCTATGTATAGGCTGATAGGCTACTCTTTACAAACATTCCACTTTGAGCCATTGTCCTTAAAATGACATCGTAACTCACCTGCTGACCCCTTTCCTGTGTGATGAGGGCCACCTGTGGGCTTATGGAGTCACCGGTCATCATGGTGACATGGGAGGCCTCTTCCTTTGTGTCCCCTCCATCCAGGAAAGCCAGCCGGGGCTGTTTGAGAGGTGGCTCCAGAGCTTCCCCCTCTGCCAGAGGGGGCGGGCAAGGCGGAGCGACAATGGACAAAGCAGACCAGAGGGGGCGACGATGAGTCAATCCCCCCTTTCAAACATCAAGTCCTTCATATTTATTAATTTATTAGCATCATTACTGTTACAGTTCATAATTTGATAACCCCCTTCCCCAGTGTGCTCACCCTCTTCAGGGGTGTCGAAGTCACCATGGGCGGTGCGCTTGTGCATGGCCAGTGTGGATGTCTGCCGGTAGGTCTTACCGCAGTGGCTGCAGGTGTAAGGCTTGCAGTGCGTGTGCACCACGTGGTGCTTGTACAGGCTGGAGTACTCAGTGAAGCGCTTACCACAGCCGGGCACCGTGCACACGTACGGCTTCTCACCTGCGGGGGTTTCCCAGAACGTTACAAACACACGCGTGTGCAGTACATGTGGACGACCCTCCACTTACATATGTTTATGGCATGAACCACAACAGCAACAACAAATTTATTTTTGTATAGCGCATTATCACAACATTACATCGTCTCAAAGCGCTTTACAGCATCCGCACCCAAAGCCCCCAGTGAGCAAACCAAAGGCGACAGTGGCAAGGAAAAACTCCCAAGAAGGAAGAAACCTTGGGAGGGACCAGACTCAAAGGGGGAGCCCATCCTCCAGGGGCCGGCAGGGAGAGTCAAATAGGAGAGATGGCTAAGTGCGGAGTCATACTGTCCAAATCATAAAATTTTTCCAAAACCAGAGTGTCAGCACACATGCAAATAAACCAGACTCACCTGGAGCTGAGTGCATGGTTCTTTGCTTGTTCCTCATATAATAATTGCTTAACATAAATAGCTCTTAAGCAGTAATTCCCCTCTCCTGGTGGTTCATGTATCAGTGAGGCACATATTACAGTTTTTCTGAATTGCCAAAGCACGTTTCCTGAAAACTTTGCTCAAAGCAGTCAACACAAACGTGCACAACGTAATGTCCATAAAGATACGATTGGGTGGGTTTGGTGTAGAACTTGACTGGCCAACACAGATCCCTGACCTCAACCCCACTGAATGTCTTTGAGATGAACTATAACGGAGATTGTGAGCCAGGCCTTCATGTCCAACATCAGTGTCTGCCTTAAAAATGCTCTTCTGGATGAATGAGAAAAAATTCCCAGTCACACGCTCCTTCCACAAGGCTAAGTCCCTCTGTCTGTGATCAGAAGGTCGCCGGTTCAAGCCCAGCCTCAGCATGTCTGCATGTCTATGGGTCCTTGAGCAAGGCCTGTAACCCCCAGCTCCCTGGGTGTTGATATGGCTGGCTGCCCTTTGCAGTCAGCTTGCTCTCACCTACAGAGAGCAAGTTTGGGGAGGCGTAACGTGAATTTCCCCATGGGGATCAATTATTATTATTACTGAAAGCCTACCCAGAAGAGTGGCAGCTCTTATAGCTGTAAAGGGGGGTAACTCTATATTGATGCCTATAGATTTAGAATGGGATGCATTTCATAAAGGTTTCTGTAGGTGTAATGGCCAGGTGTGCCAATACTTTAGTTCATATAGTGTATGTAAAGCAAAGAGGAATGATTACAGTATTCAGAATACCAAAAAAAATTACTGTAAGGAACAAAGTAAAAAAAAATCCTAATGAAAGGCTCATTGCAGTAAAATGTTGTACAACTGCCAAGTCAAAGTCAACAATGAATATTCATTGTTATTCATCATCATCATCATCAGCTCTTTGGGCTGGGTCAGGACAGAGAACATGTAGATTATGGAAAATGTTCTCCTTTTGTAGGTAATGGAGGAGGAATCCTCTTTTGTGACCCATCTGCATCTTCCAGCTCATCCAGCACGTATTCTTTGTTCTAGTCCCTCACTGGCTTCTTCACATGTTCAGAAACATGTGCGAACAGATTTGAGTCACTCGTCTGAAATGACGACTACTGTGTGCTGGCTCCGTTTAATTTGGTGGCCTGCGTTCTCTGTTTGGCATCAAAGTTCACCACGCTACAAAATGTGTTTTGATGAATACGGATGTTTTGTAAAAAGGATGACTCAGATCTGCGAATTGCGTCTAACTATGTGAGCACTGTTTACAGTTTTGCCAAATGAGTGATTGACTCGATGAATGAGTTTTGGCAGTTGGAGGTTTTTCCAAGAATGGGGTTTAGTGTTAGTAATTCAGAAAAACTGTTAAATGTCTCATCAAAAGCCTACTGCGATTCAGTCCTATGGGCATTGTGAAATCTGCGTGTGCGTGTGTGTATAATGCATTTCATCCCCACAATGCAATAAAAACCTGTTATTTTGACATTGTGGGGACCGTTATTTTTTCTGGTCCCCACCAGGGGAAACTCAATTTAATTACAACCTGTAACTGCAATCAGAAAACTAAAAATGTCAAACGTCTTGTATTTAGTTGGTTATTTATGGTTAAGGTTAGGGCTGGGATTAGGGTTTTGCCCATAGATATCAATGGACGGTCATGTGTGTGACCGTGTGTGTGTGTGCGCTCAGCGTGCGTTTGCCAAACACACTAGTGGCCGCGCAGCACCTCACCCGTGTGGATCCTCATGTGGTTCTTGTAGTTGGTGGCACTGGCAAAGCCCCGCCCACAGCCAGGCTCGGGACACATGTAGGGCCGCTCCCCCGTGTGCGTGCGGATGTGCACTTTGCGGATGTTGGAGGTGGTGAAGGAGCGGCCGCAGCCCTCAAAAGGACAGCGAAAGGGCTTCTCGCCTGCGGGCAGTGCAGCACACACTATTAATACTCGAGTCCCCACAATGTATTAAAAACTTTTTTTTTTTTTCGACTATGTGGGGACCATCTTTTCAATCCCCAAAATAGGAAACCCAATTTCATAAAAATCTGTGACTGCAATCAAAAAAAAAACTAAAAATGAAATGTATTATATTTGGTTACTTATGGTTAAGGTTAGGACTGGGTAGGGGTTAAGGTTGTCATTGCTGCAATTAGGGGTTTTCCCAGTTAAATGAGTGGACGGTCCTCACAAAGATACGAGTATAAACGTATGTGTGTGTGTGTGTGTGTGCTTGTGTTAACTGGCCATTTGATAGGGGTATTTCCAATATTCCAAAAAGGTAATTTTGAAATTATATCAAATTACACGAAAACATAGAGGTACTGATGCAAGCTTACGCAGCTCATTACGCTCGGTACCTGTGTGTGTGCGTACGTGCTTCTGGAGGTCCCCCGACGTCTTGAAGGCCTTGTAGCACATGTCCTCGGGACACTTGTACGGCTTCTCCCCCGTGTGCGTGCGCAGGTGGCTCTTGAGCCCATAGCCGGTGGCGAAGGCCTTGCCGCAGGTGGGCATGTCGCAGTGGTACGGCCTGTCGCCCGTGTGAGCGCGCTCGTGCACCTGCCGCGGAGGGATGCTGTCTCACTACCTCACTTTCACTCACCGGGTGGCCTCCGACCGCGGCGCCATGGTGGACGGGCGATCAAAATGCAGCATGCAGCTCTTATGCAGATTAACCGGAAGTCATTAGCAGGATTTGAGCCACAGACAAACTAAACCTGAAAGACCTGCAGTTTTTAAGCGGTCTATACATCTGCTTTTAATAACTACTGAGCCTGAGGTAAGAAACTGCTTCGACAGGACGCAACACTCTGGGGACAGTTTAGAGACACTCATTCACCCAGCTGCACAACTGCAGAAAATAACTGCAGACAGTGCAGGCAGCCCCCTAACCAATCAGAGCATGCAAACTCCTAACAGAGAGGAGTGTGAATCGAAGTCCAACCCTGGAGGTTTACCCATAGCACTGTCAGAAATTTCACAAATGTTGCCTATCTCCCCTCCAAATAACAGGAAGGTGTTCATCTTTAGTCTTATCAGCACGACGCAATTGGCACTGTGACATTCTCTTTAATGGCTCTACTGGTACAAATGCAACCTTACAAAGCCTACTGCCACAACTAGGATTAAGTGACACGGCAGTCTCGTAATGAGTGTCATTACGGAGAATCTGGAAATCATCTGCAGATGTGCCCCTCTGCACCCCCTGACCCGGCACTTATGGAAGATGAATTATCTGGAGATAAAGCAGGACCATGGAGAACTTCACTGCCTAAGATCTATGTGAGTGTTGTTGTGATTGGCTGCCGTCTATGTCCCTATGACATAGTTAGCTTTTTTTTTTTTGTCGTGTCATAAGTGGCACCTTGAGGTGATGTGCGGTGGTGTATAGGCGTCCGCAGCCCTCGTAGTCACATCGGAAACTCTTCTCGGGTGTTTGCTGGGTCTTGGTGGAGCCCCAGGCCTTTCCCTCAATCATCACCTGAAGGAGGAATCAGGCAGTTGGTCACTGAATCTGACCTCTCTGATCAATCGCGGGCCAACCCCTGCCACACTTCATTGGAAGTGTCGTATCAAATTGACTATGGTCATACCGTAGCCCCTCCCACCATACTCCCAGCCAATGGCATAGCACCTGCACAGTGGTATGCTCCACTCTGGAATCCACCTTCTGAAGCTCACTGCCAATGCTGTCGTCTGCCTCCTGTTTGAGAGAAAAGCTGAGTTGACCAATTTAATTCTTAAAGGAAAAAAAATTATTAAACTGTTCAAGGGGCATGTACCTTGCCAGCATACTGCTCCAGGGTGGCAATGGTATTGGGGTCCAGAGGCTCCTCCATAGCCCCCCCTACCTGCACGGCATGGGTAGTGCGACCTGACTGCAGCACTGTCGGGTGGTGGATGTAGGCTGTGCTGCCATCCTCTAGCTGCACTGCCTCCACTGCACTGGGGTCATAGCCCTCTGTCAAGTCAAAGGTGAAAGGTCAAAAGGCCTTGCACCTAACTACAACTTGTGAACCATGGGTATGCTGCATAGTTATTTTGAGTTAAACTTTTCAGCTGAGACCAAGTTACCTTTCAGCGTGTGGTGAATGTAGGCAGTACTGCCATCTTCCAGCTGGACCACCTGTCCATCCTCGAAAGGCAGCACGTCTTTGGAGAAAGTTTCATTAGAGTAGAAAAGCAGCTCCTTTAACTGGTCTCTTGGCAGCAGGAAGGTGGGAGTCGCCCTCTACTGACCTTTTTGCTGTACTGTGACCTGCTGGATGTAGGCCGTGGTGCCGTCCTCGAGCTGGATGGTATCGCCTTCTACCAAGCTTCCATCTGCAAAACGAAAGGGGCCCTCAGTCTACTGTGTACCCCGACCCATTTAAAGGTCTGGGCACTTCCTCCCTTTTCTAGGCACAAACCAGTATTTGTAGGGTATACCAGTCATTGGTTGTTTGAGGCATAAGGCTGGAATACGTTTGAGTAAAACATTCTAATATTGATTTGGAGGAAGAGAGTCTTCCTTGTTATTAGACGCTACTGATGAGAGAACCTGATTTTGGCGTATGTTGCTTAATGGAATAATCTTTCGGCTGCAGACATAGGCTAATTATCAATTACGTTAGCTTCCTGTTGAAGTCATGGACGGTTGGCTTTGTTTCGCCCTGAGCCCAGCCTCCGTAGCATTGAGCAGCAGGCCGCATGCTCACCTTTGATGGCCTGCTGGATGTAGGCCGTCGAACCGTCGCTCAGAGTTACGGCCTGGAGCCCCACGCTCTCCATCCTTCCGGCACGTGGTGACACCTCCCCTGGCTGGTCTCACAGAAGTTTCCAGGCCTTTTTTCGGACAAATGGGGTTTTGCTCTCCAGATAGGAGGGCAAGCAATCAACTGTCCATAAAAAAAGCTACTGGTAAGGCTCCAGCCCCCAGCTCTGCAATCAAACTGTGACTGAAGTTGACAGCAATGATACCACGAAAAATCAAACATGTACAGGGCTGAAAGGTCATGGAGGACATCATGCTCTTTAAAGAAAAGCATGCCAAACATCTGTGATGGCTTCAGGACAACTCTGGCTTAAAACACTGCTTGTTTAACATTGGTATTTAGGCCTATTAATTGGTATAAATCAAAGTTGAAATATAAGAATGTTTTGCTGTGACTAAAAAAGCCTTCCAGGATACAAAATTATCTCCATTTACTTGTCCTCAAACTTTCTAGTAGATTTTTTAAAATGCAACTTAAAAAAAAAACATTCTTATTCTAAATGCGTTTTCAAAATCTTACAGTAGTAACTGGTGGGGTATTAGTGATATAACACTTTCAGGCACAGACTCTTCAATTAGCACGTGTAATTACGTCAATGAATTACATCATTCTCTAAATACTAATAAATACTTTACCACCGATAGTCCTATCGCTGCTAACCACGCAATGTACACACACCATCACATAGACATCAATTACACATTTCCAGTTTTAATGCCTACGTTTAGGTTTGCAGAGGCATACTAATACTACTAATTATTACATTATGTTAATATTCCGTAAATTTATTAAAGGCTTTTTGGTAGTGAAGATCATTCAGTTTAACCACTAAGCGTATAATTCATAGAAATGTTAGAAATCGATTAACTAGTAAGTGCAACTTGCAAGTAATTTACTTTTGATTGCACTTTCAATTGCACACAGATGTTGTATAGTTAATAAATAACGATTATAAAAAGTAATCATTATTATGTAAAAAAATTTATATAAAAAAAAACTGTAAAATACGAACGGGAATCGGGATTATGCGTGCACATGGAAGTAGCACTTATACATTGACTTCGGTTTAACCAATACGGGCACCCTTTAATATAAATGTTCGGAGCGCCTTATTTGGACTCAAATGCACAACCTGAGGTTTTGAAACATGGGAACCGGAAGCTAGCTGGACAAATATTTTTAAGCGGTAAAGTATTTGCATGTTTTTACTTATTGGTTTAAACGCAAAGTAAACCACGGCCCAACACAAAAATATTTTTAAATTACTTTTAAACTTAGAGACTGATTGCAGGGGAGACACAACCACCTTAAGCTTTCAGACCTTTTCCAAGCTTAATAACGCTGTGCGGGGAAGCAAAGGGTACTTAAAATAGGCCGCGTCCATCTTAACTCTGCCATTTTAGCTTATGCACGACTGACATCCGGCTACACAGAGACGGACACCCCCCTCCCGTCCTGCTCTCTGTCCCGAACCGGAGGCGTTTATAATAGTCGCTTTAATCGCATTAAAAAGCAGGGTAAACCGAAAACCGGCTTCCCACAAACGACTTTTGCGTGGAGTCTCTCCCTCCTATCTTCCCCCCGCCCTCTCCTCCTCCAACACCTCCTCCCATTTTTCCTATCCCATCTCTCCCTCGGTGCGAGGAGTTGCAGCGCAAACTGGGATACTCACCTCCAACAGACCGCCATGCACCAGGGAGCGGCGGGGCCCCGTAACATGAATATGAAACTCGTCGTGTTTTTTTCTTTACTGGCGCGAAACGTGGGGCCCGGTACTCTGAATATCCAAACGTCCCTGTTTTACAGGAGTATGCAGCAGGGATCCGGTAATATGAATATCTAATCCTCCGTGTTTTACGGGCTCAGGAAGCGGTGCCCGGTAATATGAATAACAAAATTCTCAGTGTGTCTTGGGCTCAAGAAGAAGGGTCCGGTGATCTGGATGAGCTGTTCTCCATGATCCCGGCTCCGAAGTCGGTGGTATCCAGCTGCCCAGCGGAACGAGGCGCTGCAAATTCTCGGGCAGCCTCCTGTCTCGGCGACACCCTTCGTTTCTGTAGCTGGATGAAATGCCGAAAGTGTGCAAAACATCTTACCTGCATCTTATCAGGCGGGAGGGGGCAAAAAAAAAAAAAAAACCCGTGGTGGCGCAGTGTCACGTTGTACAAAGTGCAGTGTTTTGTCTATTTTTTTGCGTTGTAAAGTTATTACCAAGATACATATGCCTTTGGGACCATTGTTAACTAACAGTGGCAACTAGTAGGTCTTAGCCCAAACGAATGAGAATAGTTGTCGATAACTACGTTAATTTAAAATTATATGACATTTATGAGTTACTCCTTTTTGTATCATTTCCTCTCAAACCTTCACCACTCAATCTTTTGTCGATATGCCGTTAGAAAAAAAATGCCAGTTATAGTTATTTTTTCCAATAATATTTTGAAGGCTGCATCACGAGGTGACTTGAACAGAGAGAACGACGACTTTGAAGCATTTGCTAGTTTTACAGCCACCTTTGACTTTAGTTATTGATTAGGTTGAAGCCGCTGTCCACATCGATCCACATAACCTATGAAGCTTTAATAGTCCATGAGTAACTTTGCAAGCCTTCACCTAACCATTGGTATGACCACCCCACTTTTCAACTTGAGTTGCCATTCTGTATATCAGATTCGACCCTGATACTCAATATCCAATTTTAGGAGTAATTAAACCTTTTTTTGGCATTCAAAACACGTTGTCTTGTGAAAGTTAATCTAGGGTAGATCAACAGCTAAATTGCAATTCATATAAAAAACATAAAAAATAACCCATCTCATAGCCCATTAAGTTTATTCCAGAGTCAGGGTCGATTTAGTCTTTAATAATCTTGACTATGATCTTAAATGGCGTCTTAATCCAACCTAGTAAAACCCATCATCATAACCCCCTTGCTCACAAAACAGTAATTATAACCACAGAATGGTGAGCAATATGCGTACTCATGTAAAGACATACCGACTTCAAATTAAACATTTGCTAATATGTTCAATAACTAGTGTCTAATGCAAACAGGTGTCCTAAGAATCACACGAGGGTGATACCTTTAAATGTAAAATGCCATTATAGAACACATTACTGTAATTTTGTAAATGTACACCTATCATAAGAGTAGGGTGGGAATTAAAATGAAGAGAACCACCTAAGTGGGACTTTTGCACCCTGCTGAATAAACATCTGAAACAAGTTGCTGGCAAGAATCAGTGTTTTAAGTACAGGAACCGCCGGGGGAGGGAAGATCTGCAGGTCTCATCGCTGACGAGCACTCCTTAAATACTCTGACATCATCAAGATGAGCAGATTGTTAAAGTGCAGTCACAGGCAGCTGTGCAGACAGGCGACAGGACGAACCCAAGACCTGCAGCAGGAAAGAAGGATGCGGGCAGGGGCAGCTTCGGTTCTGCTGAAAAGAATGGCACCGAGACGCAAAGGACGACGTCTGCCCCAGGCGGAATGGTAGTTTACCAAAGTATTTGGTATAGTTATGAAGTACAAAGCATTGATTTTCATTCTGATCCAATGTCAGTCACAAACGCAAAATTAAGTACATCAATACAAATATTCTTCTTGTTAGACCTATGTTGAACTTTACATTCTCCAGTAAGGTTTGGTCAACTGGTACATTTGCACAAGTCACATTTCCATTGAGAGTGCAATCGTATTACAGTTGATTTTAATCGTAAGTGTAATTTGCATTAATCTATGACTGAGGTCAGACTACAGGTCAGGGGGAGCAGATTCCACCAGGTGCCAGCAAAAATGCCAGTTACAAGGGTTCGTGTTGTGTTCTTAACACGCCTGGAATGGCAGTCAGAGGTGTCGCACAGCTGAGTCTCCCACCTGCTCCCCTGGCGCAAAGCAAAGATGGAACAGCAATTCGGAGAAGCCTCAGTGATGTGAGACTGATCACCGATCAGGTGCTGCTTGCGTTCCCAGCAGGCCCGGCTCTCCATCTCTCACCCAAAGGCTTTAAATGCAAATAATGTGTGATGAATTGGCTAAATCGGTACATCAAAGTGGCAGCTCAGCCAATAGGAATTAATGGGGGTGGCTTGGCGAGGGCTTTGAGTTCTGTCCCCTCCCTTTTTAAATTCTCCCTCTTCTTCTACATTTACATTAAAGGCAGAGCCAGCTCAGCCAATGGGAGCTACAGTGACCTCACAGCCATCTTCTCTCTCCAATCTTCAGTACATATTTCAGGGGGCTGAGCCATCACAGATGATATTCTGCCCCTTGCCAGGAAAAAGCTCCACCTGCCAGTATCGTGGGTCCGCATAAACTGCAGAGAGACAGTAAAGATTAGTTCACTGTGCGTGTTCTCCAGTTAACTTGTCATAAGAACGACGCAATGCAACTAATACAGATGCAACTGTGTGTAGCAGAGCTGACAGGGAAACAGGTTAAGAACTGCCCAGCTCTGTGCTTCCAGAATTGTCAGAGTATAAATGACATTCGGCATGTGCGTGACATTCTCAGAAAGTGACCATACATATGGGTAGGAGGGTGATGCAGTGTATTTGTGTGTGTCTTGCTCACCCAGATCCCCGGGGCCTAGCCACAGGCTGAAGGAGCTGCAGTACATGTGACACTGTGGGACAGGCAGCAGTCGAGCCGTAGGGAAGCCCTTTCCAACTAACAGCCAGCCATGCAACTGCAGGGCCTGCAACAGAAATGACTGATCACTGACACACACAGAGCACCTGTAATGGAACAGACACCAGTGCAGGGCCTGCAATGGAAATGACTGATCACTGACACACACCCATGCAGGGCCTGCAATGGAAATGACTGATCACTGACACACACCCATGCAGGGCCTGCAATGGAAATGACTGATCACTGACACACACCCATGCAGGGCCTGCAATGGAAATGACTGATCACTGACACACACCCATGCAGGGCCTGCAATGGAAATGACTGATCACTGACACACACCCATCCAGGAACTGCAATGGAAATGACTGATCATTGACACACACAAAGCACCTGTAATGGAACAGACACCAGTGCAGGGCCAGCAATGGAAACAGGGACCACGTACACACACAAATGCACAAAAGCAATGTTCGCCAACACATGCATGGGCATGCACCGTACATGAAATTGACACCACAGGACACACTATTAGCACATTTGTGTTCTGCCTGCTGTCGTGCATATGCCTTGGAGCTTATGTAATGGACAATGCCTACGTAGCTGGAAAACTCACTCTGCTCTGTGTCTCTGTAGTGTGGGACACAAGGCAACCATGCAGAATTGTTCCTGTGAGGTCCAAGAGGGGACAGAGTTCTACTCCAGGGAAGAGCCAGTGAAGCACATCCTGCCCGCTGCCCGGCACAGACCTCCTGTCCAAAGGAAGGCATAGATACAAAGGATATTTCTTAAAATATTTCTTCTTCAAATCTTCAAGGATATTTATAAGCTCAGAAACATCCCACCAGGTGAAGGCACTCACAACAGCAGAGTGAAGTTTGCAGGCTCTGGTGGGAATCCCTGAGAGGGAGACATTATGGGATCTCCAGGTAAGATGCTGAAGTCTTCTGGGTGTGCAGAGTAGAGCAGCTCCAACTGGTGGTATTGCAGCCACAGTGCTTCCCCACCCTAGGCACACAGAGAGGAAGTGATGTCACTCATTACGCAGAGCCAGAGAGAGCAACGGTCACAACTCAAAGCATGGGGGCGGAACCAAACATTATGGGATTTACACAAAGGCCAAAAGCATTGGCAGCAATAACTTATTAATTCGTGGGGCAGGGTCAGAAAGAGCAGGATGAATTGCTACAGATGTGAAGCCACAGAGATCAGAGGCTACCATTTACGCAGCTGGCAGAGCAATAGAGAACAAGGAGCTGTCACTCACACAGGGGCGGACCCACAGAGAGAATGTGCCGTCACTCGCCGTGCACATGGAGAACAGCCACAGATTTCAGGGGCTGTCATTCCCAAGGGGGGGGTGGAGCCAAAAACAGAAAGAGCCGTACAGTGTGGGCTGAGAGCTGGGAGCCGTCACTCACGTAACACTACTCGCAGTGCACAAGCAGCAGACAGACATCGAGCGACATGGGGTCTCACTGAGTGACAGCATGCGACGAAAAATGTGACACGCGGCTGACCTTGAACAGTATGGGCTGCACGCCTCTGCGCAAGGTTGTGGGACCAGACAGCGACCGCACCACGTCCAGGATGGTGGAGACAGCCGCACACCCAGAACAGTTGACCGACTCTGCCCTTGGGTGTCCTATGCTCCACCACTGGTGGAACCCTGTGGAAGCACAGGTGCAGGTTAAGCACAACCTTTTCTGCTTTACACATGCCCAAAGAGCTCCTTTCCAATAGCATCTAAGCCAGGGAACTCCTGGGACAGCACTGATGTCATCTCCAGTACCCACAATCCCTTTGTTCAAACCACTGTCCTGCTCCCTCCAGGTAATATCCACAATACCTTGCAGGTTGTACTTCTTGGCAATGGGCAGAGAGAGGAGGCGCACATGGCTGAGGGGGGAGGACCAGTTATGGGTCCCGGCGATGGCCCAGCCCAGCTGGGGGTGGCTTTGTGGATATGTGAAGGCCAACACCACCACCAGAAGGAAGCCCACTGCAACTACAAACTGGAGATAGTGAAGTTAACAATGTTAAGAAGAAAAAACAAAACATCAAATACATCCCTGTCTTTGAATGAGTCAAGACTTGTGGCTCCATTTTCCTGCTATTACTTATTAATGAATAGCTTGAACACACAGCTTAACAAAGTCCTGCATTTGTCAGAATCCATTCCAGCAAATGATAGGCCACACTTGGGGGGAGGGGGGTCAGAGATATGTAGTTATCGGATTACTGTATTTAGCATAATACAGACGTATTTATCATGGCTCAGTGTTGTGCGCTACGGGCTGTATGAGCAAATCAAACTGTTCTTTTTGACCTAACCAATCACGATGAAAGGGTAACAGGGTCCAGGAAGTCTCTCACCTTGACAGTGGCCAGGAGAATGGGGAACTGTGGTGGTTCCCTTCGTGGCTCGTTCGTTTCCAGCACCTGCTTGATGAACCTCTCTATCTCCTTCTCTGACATGCCATACCGATATCCAGACTGGCGCAGAATATCAATACTTTCCGACAGTTTGTCATAGATGCAAGGCTCACTCAGTGTCATTCCCATGGCCAATGAAATGGTTTTAAAATGCGTTGTTGGATTCTTTGTTCATTTTCTTTAACTAAACCGAAAGTATGTCGTTTCCATTTTTATGGAAACGAAGACGACATGCAGTGCTCGTCACATTTACCCGGGCGAATCTATCATACTGTGTAACATACACAGGCAGGCCACAAGTTTGACTTGGTCGACGTGGGCAGAAAAGCTTAGAGTCGATAAAAAAAAACACGCTCTCGTCAATATAAGGCCATTATTTTTCTCCTCACAAATAACCTAACTAAAACTTCTCTGGTCACACTGACAGCCTACGCAATTTGTTTCGAAACGAGTGCAGTACCACGAACAACGACGAAAATGCACAAGTCTATTAAGAGAGACCCTGTCAAAAGGTCTTTTTCCATAGCCGACGGTGCTGCAGAAACATGATAAATCGATCAGAGTTCACGGCGTGACGTCACCGGGCTGCTAGTCACGGTTCCCATCGAGCCTGGCCAAACCACCCATCTCACCAGGCCATAACTTGTGCCATATTACGCATCGGTTAATGTCAACAGAGCCTCCCCTCAGCAGTCGGGAATCACTGCCGGCAAATACTAGCTATATGTTTAGTACTAACACCACGTCGCTAGCTAGCTCACTAACTAGTGATAGCGCCCGATACTGTGCCGCTGCTATAGACAAGCATCTAGCTACCCTGACGTCTAAATAATCAGAGGCTCGAAACCATTTGTGGTCTTTCTTAAAACATTAGCAGAATCTGCGTCCACAAAACGTTCGCCTCCAGTAATAAACACCTGACGTTGACATTTCCGCATCGCCCACCTCCTCTTCCACCTGCTGGGTTTCCCACTCCCAATATTATTACTTCACTTCCTTTTTCTAAGGTCTGCTGACCGTCGATTAGTATCCGCAGATTCGACAGTCCGTCTGAGACTTTTGCCAGTTCTTCGTCCGATGTGCGGCGTTTAAACAATTTTTTTATTTCAAATGCACAAAAATGTGTTACGGGAATTTAAATAAAAATTCTTTCTTCAGTTTTCACTATGTCGAAATTGCTACTTTTAAAATCATTAACTTAAGAAACATGCAGGTAGGGATGGAGTGGTAGTTTAAATGGAAGGGCTACATTTTTATTACATTGGCTTGAAAAAGTCAACATATTGTTCTTCTTTTTTCTTCTTCTTCTAGCAACCTATCCCAGGCCACACAAACACGCACTATGTGTAATTAGCAGAATATGGTGTAGGAAAATGGCTTTAGAAATTGGAGTTGGGGTGGTGGTGTATTTGTACGAATGATTGTGCATCCGACCAATGCCATTAATAGATCATATGATTCATAATTGAGTTGTATCACATAAGATATTTTATTGATCCCAGGAGGATTTTAAAAATAATAAATAACACACGAATTTGCATATCTGCCCTCAATGAAAAACCTCTTCTATGGACTCAGTATGAATATGAGAAAATCAGACCAAAACATAAGATAAAATTGATTTACCTGTTTCAGGCAATCACACTCACTTTAAAAGTGTTTCAGCGTTTCATGAACAATTCATGCTTTTTTCAAATCAGGAAATAATAATACCTTTTTATTATAAAAAGAACCTTTTTGATATTTTTGATGTATCATTTTTTAATCATTTGACGTCTATGAGTCTTTATGTGAAAGACAAGGACAAATGCAGCTGGGATTTTTCCTACATTTTCATTCATTATTTTTATGCCCATAATTACATAATAAACCAAGATCTTCATTGTGGTAATTAAATACTATCCTGTGATGTCAGTAAAGGTGCAATGACATATAAAACAATAAAAATTCCTCACATGTAAACCCCTAGTTAATTTATATTTCTTTATCTGTTTATTCATACACACATCAAACCCACAACCATGGAGGTGTGAGACCTAACTAATGGTCTACCTCGTTATCCACATAAAGAATGACAGACCAATCTAACTGGCTTGCTTGTTAGAATATAGGAGTGATGAAGACAAATCTGTCTCCCATGTTAGTATTTCACTACTTTTTCCACCCTCATCTTCCAACTAGATACATGTCGATTATTTCTTTTATGGTATGAGCGGTTAATAATGTATGAGCCACTGTGTGTGGCTGTGTGTACTACAGATGTTTGAGTATTATGCATGCAAGCAGAATTAGTAATAAATCGATTTGTGATAGTCTTGAACCGGGATATCTGGAAGAGTAATTATTCATGTAGGGTTTTCAGAACCTACACCGCCAACAAATGAGGGATCTCTGCATCACCTCGACTAGTTGATGCCGCCAACGCAGGGGGGCGCAGTCTCGTGAGGCGGTTCAGCTCCGCGCGCTCCGGCACGCCTTTCGTTAAGCCAGCGCGTTTCCCGGTGTATTGTTTCCTATCGGTAGCGTATGGATCCGAAACCCCACCCAACGAGGAAGGACACGCCTTAGGGAGAACGACGGGTAGTAAATCGAGGAGAGCGGCTTTAAACGCGAGGGCGTGCATTACATTGGTGCGAGAGAAATAAACCGATTTATATAGCCGATTGTTTGCGTGTTCAGCCGGGTGACGGTCACACGGTCAGCTGATATTTTGCTGCGATTTCGCCCGGGCTGCTTTTCATCTTTACAAGATGATCGCCTTGTTCAACAAGCTCCTAGACTGGTTTAAAGCGCTGTTCTGGAAGGAAGAAATGGAGTTGACGCTGGTCGGCTTGCAGTATTCGGGGAAGACCACCTTCGTCAACGTGATTGCGGTAACGAAACGTTTATTTTGCTCCGTTTCACTTTACAGCGAGGATCCATATTAGGTTTCCTTTTTGTTCCTGGCTGGAGTTTGCAGTCTCCCGATTGACACGACGCTCCCTGCTAAATTAGCCTTTATGGAGTAATATGGACGATCATTTCAGTCAAGTTTGCTGGGTTTAAACAGAAAGGGGGGGTGTTTGCTATTCCAATATCCACTTGTCGTCTTTGGCAGTGTTAATGGCGAAGCTCTTATCTTGCATCGTAGGACTGTCAGCTTATTAATTGTACAGGGGAGGCAAAATCTCATGTGAACTGGGCTGCCAGCAATGACGACATCCTGTCAGCCATTAGATATAACGGTCAGATACACCGGATGCTTTATAGATCTACTGTATCTCACACGGCATATTACGGTGTACCTTTCTTTAGCATGATTATGATTTCTCTCATGTTTCAACACCGAATCGGGGCTAGAGATCTGCATGGGAGGCTTTCAATTTTTAATGACTAGATAATTAAAACAACAAAGCGAGATAGGTGTATTTACTGCTTTTTCTGCAGAAATGGACGGTGATGAGCTCTCTGCCATATTCAGGCCTAAATAAATCCGTGTTTTTTTTTTTTTAAAGCTCAGCACAGGTTTCCACCGCCTCAGCTCTTTAGGGTCCGGTACTATGCATCAAACTCGTTGTATTCTGTTCGACTCAAAGCTATTAGATGAAATTCAGGGTCCGATTGTACAATGAGAGAGACGCGTGATTGAGTTAACGACCCCGCTATCTACCGTCAGCAGGGGGTCCTGGGGGCCTAATCGTTTATGTTGGGTCACTGATAGGTCTTATGTGCTAAGCAGGCCCAGGATTCATCGCCTACATTAGAAGGGTCCGGGATGTTACCCCACTGTAACTTATGCCAAATCTGTATTATTCTATTATAAACCTAAAATTAGCTTTATCAAAATCGTTGGGGTGGTTTGCAAACTCTACAGACTATTTACAAGGTAATAAGGCTGTTGCATACATGTAAATGTGTGCGCAGACTTGTCTCGATTTGAATTTTTTCACTGGAGCCAGCTGACCAAAGTTGGCCTCCTTGGTATAGCTTGTCTTTTTGCACATCAAATGATTGACGACTTGTCTGTTTTATGTATGTCTCTGGTTTGAAAGATTGTATGTTGAACAAGCCCTCTTATTCAACATATAAATCCATGGGAATATCCTAGCAGGAGATGAATTTCGATAGCCAATATGCAGTACTTCATTATAATATAGATTCAGGAGGTCTGCTTGAAATTAATGATGAGGAGGTGGTGTTTCATTTCGGGGGTGGGGGATTGGTGCCCATGTCTGGAAGGTTGTTACTTCCAGTGGGTGGCATTGAGAATTTATTTATTTTTTAATCACTTTTGGGCCCTTGAGCAAAGCCCTGAAGCCCACTTGGTATACGGACATTAGCTGACCCTGCTCTGTGATTCTCACTTGTGCGTCACTGTGGACAGAATTGTCTCTCAAACATCTTGCGTCCACTGAGTATATCATCTTTACACTCCATCCAAAAATGGCAGGTAAAGTTAATTAAACTAGAAACAATTTGGCACCACAGAAAGCTCGATAAACACAAACTGGATGACATTTACCGAGGAATCTTGAAATCACTGTTATGTGCAGAAGTCTGATGTATGTCTATTTTGCCAGTTGCGTGGCTGTCAAAGCCCCTTAGCATTTGTTATGGTGACCTCAGGTCGAAGGAGGAATATTCCGACTTGTCACCTGAGCTTGACGAATGATACACCATGGGATCAGGCAAGATGGAACGTTGCATGGATTATTTCATCGTGAGTCACACTGTGGCGAAGTGAAAGCACAGGTCAAGGATTTTTGAGGTTGAGTGTTGTTCTTGGTTCTGCCCAGCTACTTCCAGCATTTCCAGATGGGTTCTGCAATTTAGGAAGAGCTGCTGCAAGTCAGTGCCAAATTATGACTTCTTCAACAGGGGAAGTCCTGCATATCTGCCCTCAAGACTCCTGTCTCTGAGCTTTTAGATGAATCCTTAATGGTTTGCATTATACAGATTGTGTTAAGAGCAGAAGTTATGCAGAATCTTTGGTGGTCATGTTTACCTGCAACCCCCTTAAGATTTCTTGGATGTACTGTTTGTCATCTGCGGTAGATGGAGGTCAGTAGGTTATGTTGGTTGGCCCAATTACTAGTGTGTCAGGTGCATTATGACTCTGCTTATTCATCTGGAATTATGGGGGTGTCGAGTAGTAGACACGACTCTATGAATGTTCCTCCTGAAACTGATGCGCATAGCTAGCAGACAGTTGTCTCTTGCTTGCTGTGTGGCTTGGTAAGAATTTATTGACTACAGAAACAGCAGGTGACTGATGCTTAGATAGATGTTTTCTATGGGGTCTTCATTTAGTGCTCAGATTCTGGTGTCTACCCAGGATAACCTGGTTGTGTCCAAAGATTCTTGTGGTTGCAGGTAGGGTGGCAAAATTCTGGGAATTTTTCCATTGATTCCAATATATTTCCGTCAATTCCCATGGAAAGTTTCTATCTTATATTTCCAAAATGACCCAGCTTAACTTCCCATGTAATGGAAAGTTTACAGCTCCTTTGCATGTCTATTTGCAGGGGGGATTTCTGACCATAATTCCGGTCAGTGTCTGGGTTTTTTTCAATCGCATGAAGTTTGCTAACTGCCCCCCCCCCACCCCCACACACACACACAGCGTATCTCAGGACTGCATTGAAGGCATCTTTTACTATGAGATGTTGGGTTGTTTACAGAAGAACATGGCTGTGGTTAAGGATCCAGGTATATGACCAGAATCTTGTGCGTTTAAATAACGGAGGAAATATTTTGAGCAGTGTGTCCAGGTTAATGCCATATTCAAGGGTAAAAGTCTATATTTTTTCAACTTTCAACAGTAACATTGTATTTAAACAAGTCTGATGCCACAGTTTGACTACATGAACATCTTTCCTTCTCATTGGCTGAGCAGTGACATGTGATCTGCTCAGTAGCCCCTGTGGCACAGAATGTGAGGGAGAACTGACATGTGGTCTTGTCACATGAGCTCTCTTGAGAAATCAATGGGGTGGGGGTGCTGAATTCTGGTAGTGAAGACTAGCAATTAGGTCTAAGTTCCTCTTTGATAAGCATGAACTGAAACCTTCTGACTTCTGTTTACTTGGACATAATACAATTACAGTATATTTGTAATCGCCTTGTACAACTGACCCATTTATTTTTATGTATTTTTTATATATATATATATATATATAAATTTTTTGATTTTATTTAAATATGTCTCTCATATCCAGATCAGAAACTTTGGACACGTTTAGCCAGTTTTTGCCATGTTGTGTTGTATTAGTAAGGGAATGGCCGTTGAACCCTTCAGAAAAGTGTTAAGCTTTCTGAATGTGGGAGTGATTGGACTCTAAGTTTCTCCCTCTGGTCAAAGTGAATGTGAGTAAGCAGCGGCTCCCTGACAGTTTGCGAGGGAGAAGCAGGCCGTGAGTAGGAGTTTCAGGTGAACAGAAGTGTCTTTGGCTGGAGGCGACCGGATAAACGGCACCGCACATCTTATTAAATGCGGGTTTTTGCATTTATTTCTTGTGAGAGTTGGTGTCTGTACTCTGAGCAGGCTGTACTCTCGGCTTGTTCCCTGTGCTTCCCACTGTTATCTCCAGATGCCCCTACAGGAAAAGTGGTTGTAAGATGGACGCATGGGTGAAATATTTCCCCTTGAAGTTCTGCTTGGTCTCTCTCTCCTTTGCAGACATATAGTAATGTCTATGTCTTTGTTTCCCATGCGGGGGTAGATTCTCTTCTACTTTGGAAATACCTGGGTGCTTAAGTGGGGACGTAGCAGCATCACTCTGAGATTATGTGGTTGTTATTTAGCAAATGGGCTGCGCTATCTGTGGGGTGTCTGCAGTGATCTAACTGAGTTGTGTGGTGGGGGATATAAATGTAATTTATGTGATCACCATTACAAGCAGGAGCTTATGTTTAAAGTTGCTTGGAGTATTTAGCCATTTATACTATTGATTACAATAGCACAGAGTATATTTTAACCAGAATGTCACCTACTGGCTTGGAGCAGCGTTGCTTTACTGCTCCTTTCCTAGCAGACCCTCAGTAACCTTCACAGTGAATCCTTGTTCATTTTCGCCCCTCCCCAGTCTGGCCAGTTCAGTGAAGACATGATCCCAACAGTGGGCTTCAACATGAGGAAGATCACCAAGGGGAATGTCACCATCAAGGTCAGGATACCATGGAGATAATAATAATAATAATAATAATAATAATAATAATAATAATAATAATAATAATAATAATTAGTACTGGTAGTACTAGTAACAGTGGTGATAGCAGTCTCATTCGTGGACTAATTTGAACTCTTGTCTTTACATGTATATATACTTCTCTAGTCAGGAATTTGTATGTCTGGTGAGTAGTGTATCTGGCCATATATAGGTATGTATAGGTGTCTTTTTGTGCCAGAATTGGTAGTAGTCCAGTATTATGATGTTGATGATGGCTGTCTGTCCTTTTCTCCTCCCAGCTGTGGGACATTGGTGGTCAGCCACGCTTCAGGAGCATGTGGGAGCGGTACTGCCGAGGCGTGAGTGCCATCGTGTGAGTACCTGTGCTGTGCGTGAGGCCTGGGGTCTGAGCATCTGCCCTGTGTGAGTGCCTGAGAGGCTACTGGTCTGATTGCCTGTGTTGTACTTGAGGGTAGTACTTGAGGGGCTGTTGGTCTGACTACCTGTGTTGAATGAGTACATGTGCTAGGTGTGTACCCAAGAGGCTCTTGGAATGAGTACCTGTGCTGAATGTGTACCTGAGAGGCTGTTGGAATGAGTTCCTGTGCTGAGTGTGTACCTGCGTAGCTCTTGGAATGAGTTCCTGTGCTGAGTATGTACCCGAGAGGCTGTTGGAATGAGTAGCTGTGCTGAGTGTGTACCCGAGAGGCTGTTGGAATGAGTAGCTGTGCTGAGTGTGTACCCGAGAGGCTGTTGGAATGAGTAGCTGTGCTGAGTATGTACCCGAGAGGCTGTTGGAATGAGTAGCTGTGCTGAGTGTGTACCCGAGAGGCTGTTGGAATGTGTAGCTGTGCTGAGTGTGTACCCGAGAGGCTGTTGGAATGAGTTCCTGTACTGAGTGTGTACCCGAGAGGCTGCTGGAATGAGTAGCTGTGCTGAGTGTGTACCCGAGAGGCTGTTGGAATGTGTAGCTGTGCTGAGTGTGTACCCGAGAGGCTGCTGGAATGAGTAGCTGTGCTGAGTGTGTACCCGAGAGGCTGCTGGAATGAGTAGCTGTGCTGAGTGTGTACCCGAGAGTCTGTTGGAATGAGTAGCTGTGCTGAGTGTGTACCCGAGAGTCTGTTGGAATGAGTAGCTGTGCTGAGTGTGTACCCGAGAGGCTGTTGGAATGAGTTCCTGTACTGAGTGTGTACCCGAGAGGCTGCTGGAATGAGTAGCTGTGCTGAGTGTGTACCCGAGAGGCTGTTGGAATGAGTAGCTGTGCTGAGTGAAAAGTGTTTTGCTGTTTATTAAATCCACAGTGCCACATTACCAGCACATAGCTTGATATCTGAGGAATATGTAAGGATTTGGTGAGAGAAAAAAATGGCTGTTGATGTTATAAAATGTAATCTATAGATGGTAGCACATTCATGTTTTTATACCTGAAGAAAATGTGTGCTAATTAAAACCATACTTTATTTTTTTAGCTCCTTTCACCCTGTTTAGATCTGTCAGTAGTAACTGACTGCCTGAACATTCCTTCCCAGTAAACGTGTAACTGGCGTTTTTCCCTGCAGTTACATGGTGGACGCTGCAGACCGAGAAAAGATTGAGGCTTCCAAGAATGAACTCCACAATTTGTTAGACAAACCCCAGCTCCAGGGCATTCCTGTGAGTATTTGACTGGACTTCATCTCCCATGAGGCACTGCCTGCCCAGTACAGGAAGGAGTTTGCTTTGGCTTTCATTCTATAGTATATTTATGAATACTAGGAACTTGTCTCCATTTTGTTGTTGCTGTCAGTGTACTTGAACAGGACAGGCATACAGCAAAAAGTGTGTGTGTGTGTGTGTGTGTGTGTGTGTGTATATATATTTATATATATTTAATATGCAACTATATAACCAAATATATTCTGAATAGTTGTCAGATTACATGAACTTTATTGATTCCAGAGCAGAATACTTGTGCAAACAGAGGCTAAGTACAGATGAGCATACAGACAAAATGCAAAGATGACACACAGTGCAATTCAGGTAAATGCAATGCAAACAAATTTAAAAGTATGGAGCACACTCATGGAATCCCGAACAAAACAACATTATGGAATGTTAAATAATTCATAAAGAAATAAATTAATAATAAATAAATAAAATAATCAGGGATTGACCTTATTGTTACAGAAGTACGCATTTGTGGTATAAAGGTTGACATTTTTGCTAACTTCTTATCATTACAGTGCAAATGTGTATTTATTTTATTCTATCCCTGGTGATGATGATAAATTAGTCGATCGTAAAAAATACTCAATCTTTTTTTTCAGGTGGACGTGAGAACCGGTTGGGGTTTTGTTCTTGGCGCCAACAGTAATTAACCTGTTTCTCACACTGCAGGTCTTAGTTCTGGGGAACAAACGGGATTTACCAGGGTCGCTGGATGAGAAGGACCTGATCGAGCAAATGTGAGTGAATATGTTGCCTGCTTTGGGTTCCCTGTCTGTCTGTAATCTCTCTCGGGCTCCAGCTGCTGACATGGCTTACTGTTCCACACAATGTTAATAGAGTCCATCGGCATGCACTGCTACTGCCACGAACTGCAGATTCCTCCCGTGGCCTTTCTGACAGGATTTGATTTTTTACGTCTTCTCCAGGAACCTGTCCGCCATCCAAGACAGAGAGATCTGCTGCTATTCCATCTCCTGCAAGGAAAAGGATAACATCGGTGAGTTTGTCCTTCAGCGCTTGTGTTCCGTTTCGGCCGGAGCTCATCTGTAATAGTCGGGCCTCCACCCATCGATTTGAGCTGAGCCTGAATCGCGAGTCCCCTCCCCTCTGTGTTCTGCTTGGCCAATGAGAAGATAGGGAATAAGCCTAAAGGCCTTTTGTGGCGATCCCCCTCATATCATCCATGAAAGGCTATTTCGCACCATGGATAGGATATTTCCTTAAAGTGAGGACGATTCCTGGAAAAAAGATGGACGGGATGGGTAGTCTGTTTATTTGGGGTAAAAATACTTGGGGAAAACTATTAAATGGTTCCCTGTATATTAAATTGCTGTTATGTGGGGTACAACAATGAATACTTGTTTTATAGTACATGTACTCATTTGGAAGATGCAAAGTAATCTCCGAGAGACGGATATACACAACAATCTTGCTGCTATCAGGGAGTAACTTGGGTACAGGTCTAGGATAAGCTTTCAATGGCAGAGCAGAAACAACTGCAAGATGGTTGTGGAGAAAAGATCTTTGCAAGATTGTGGATCCATGTTGCGTCTCCCTTCAAATATCCATCCATCCATCTTCCAAACCGCTTATCCTACTGGGTCGCGGGGGGTCCGGAGGCTATTCCAGAAGCAATAGGCACGAGGCAGGAAACAACCCAGGATGGGGGGCTAGCCCATCGTAGCCTTTCAAATATATCCCTAATAAAACCTAGTAAGAAGCGCTAAAATCTAACTCTAAAGTGGAGTATGCATAAACACCTAATAGTGACTATGTATACTGCTGGATTTAGGATGTGTTGTATGCAGGGTCAGAAGCAAAATGTGACTGGGTGTCATTTTGTCGTCTTCCTGCCCTTTCTGACTGGCTGATCAGATGGGGGCGCCCCCTGGTGGCCACTGGGCCCCAAGAATTGCTTCGTTCGCTAATGACATGCATGCACATAATTTCTAAAACGTAACTGGTCCTCCTGTTTTAACTGTTACTTCGTGTAGGACTGGATGGGATATGTCAGTCTGTCCCCCCGCACTGCCATGTCTAACCCCTTCACTGGTCTCTTCCTGTGTACATGCTCACAGACATCACGCTACAGTGGCTAATCCAGCATTCGAGAACAAGGAGAAGCTGAGTCACGCAGGTTCCTGAAGTCCTCCTCGCTTCTGGTCTGCCCCGTCACCCTCCCTACTTCTGTCCCATTCGTCTTTTCCTGACCCCGTCTTGTCCAGGATGTGTCCATCTTAATGGCCTTTGCAAGGTTAATATCATCAATTTGGTTCCATTTCTGTAAAAGACGGGACAAAAAACATTGTTTGCACTTTCTTTTCTTTTTTTTTTTTTTAAATTCTATCTGATCGTCTTAATGGATTTTACACTTGGGTACATTGACACTTGTTGCATAACTTCTGGATGTCGTTCATTTCTAGCATTAATTGATTGGCCGGAAGCAAAGGAGATGTTTGAGTTCAGCAGTAAGGCCTTTCTGTTCCTCCGTCATCCAGCGCATTTAAATGTAAGAATCCCTTACTGAGCTCATCAACATTACAGTCTCAGATTTTGTTGAAGTTAACCAGTCGCTGTGGGAATGGTGAGCCAGATCATGTGATTGTCCTGAGCAGTCCGAGAGCTTTGAGGAGCTGAGCTTGTCATCCCGGGGCTTGCTTCTGTACCTCACAGCACAGACGTAGCTTTAACGTTACGAAACCAGGGCTTTTTGTTGCAGGGAGAAATCTTTCTTGTATGACGACTGGTTTAAAATAAGTGCTTTGGAAAGTTTAGGCGCTGAGACACTAAATGTCTTAAAATCCAGTGCAATATTTAACATTCATTTCCACATCTGTGAATGGCAGGCAGTGAGGGGTAAATGTATTTAGTATGTGGTTGCACATTTGCTATTAGGTCGCCATAAGAATGCTAGACTGACATCTTTTGACTATGCAACAAGTTTTTCAGTTTGTTTTAATTTCTAAACATGCAGGACTAAACTGTTTGTTTTAAACGATTAACACTTGCCTGTCATTACTAAGCCATGCTGGATCTCAACAAACCTGATCAATACTGGTATCTTTATTTCACTGATACATTTTATATATGTAAAAACGAAAGCGATAAGAACAGCCATTTTCCTAAAACTTGGCTCTCAAAGAAACACTTAAGGGTCTCGTTTTATGGTTTTTGTCACTGTGTTCTTAGAATATTGTTCTTTTATAGAGCTTTTTATCGTTTCCAAATTATTAAAGATAATGTATAATGGAATGACACAAACATTGTTGCACTTGGGCAGGTACAAGAGAATCTTGCCAGTGGCGGTTTACTGCGAGCAGGAAGTACATGAGAGAAATTTGTCTAGTTATGAAAGTATTACAGAGGGAAAAACTGTTGAGAAATGTCACTATTCCACTACACATCCAGATGCATTTTAACCATGTAACACTTGGGTGAGAAGAGGGTTCATGTCATATCGGGGTCTGAGTAATCATTGCTGGGGTCATAAGATTACATATGAAATGTTTCATAACGGTGGTTTTACAATAAACTTTGGTTATCCTGTAATTTCATTGCAATCACATAGAGTAATAAAATAATATAAATGTGTCAGTTTGCCTGTTTCATCTCATTAATGCCATTGTTAATTTTGTTTTCAGTGCACATTTGTAATTTATGTAACGTTAAACTTTTGTTTACAATTTGTGGACGTTCCCTTGGCCATGGTTTTCAAGCTTAAGGTATTAAGCAGTATGGATTGTCAGGTGATGTAAAGGCTGGATGCTGATCATGGTGCCAGGGACCGTGCAAATCCTTGTAAGAGAGAAGCTATTGCTTGTCTCTGTAAAATCCTAGAGCTGAAACATGTATTCATATACATATAATATAATGTATGAAATACTGCGGTGGTTATTTGTGCTCTCGGAACAGCCTAGTGATGAGTAACTCCGTACGTGTCTTTAACGTGTCTGAATTCACAAGATAGACTTTGACATCGACATTGCATGATTCCTGTTAAACGCCAAGCTTACTTACCAATGTCCCTTTCAGTGTGTTGACCTCTTTGGCTCTGCCAACTTCATCTGCTGCAGTGTAACCTTTGGCAGAAAGAAACTTGACCAATACCAGGATGAATATCACATAGTTGCCCGTAACCTGAGTTAGTTTAAAAACATTCTTTATTTTGTGAAGTAATTAATCCTTGTGCTTGCCATCAACTGTGTTGCCTTTTATTTAATTTATTTTAGTCATTTGCACGGTACTACCTTCATCAAGTGTCTGTCATATTTAATATCGGTACTGAATAGCGACATGTTATTGCAACAATGTTAAATGTTTTTTGATTTTTTTTTTAAATAAATTCATAATTGTGCTTATGAGATCTTGTATATAGCTACTTAAAACCAAATGGGCTGTTTTTGATATGGCATCATCTTGCTTGTGGAGGTGAGGCTGAAGAATGTCTTTTGATGTATTATGGCCATTGGAAGGATGTGTGGACCTGATGTGCAAATGCATTGTATCCTTAGATATTTAGATCAGTAGTTTTTAAAGGGGTTTGAATTGCCAGAGTAAAGCAAACTTCTGGGCTTGGTGTGAGCTTCCACTGAACAGCCATTCTGATTGGCTTTGGAATGTGCTTTTTAATAGTTTGTGATTGGTGTTTGGAATTCACTTTCACTTTTCAGTTCTCTGTCTGTGAGAATTTTGTTCTCTTGTTCCGCAAATGGTAGAGCTCCTGAGAAGGCTGTCAACATGTTTTCTTGTTTTCTTCTAAAATAAAGGCAGCTATCACTATTATGTTCCCACAATGCGCCCAAACTGGATGATGAAATGTCGATATCAATTGCTCGGAACATGGAATTTCATTGGGAGGCTGTTGTTGAGTTTATTCTGGGTGAGATTTGACAATGAGGTGAGGGTAGAACAGCATGTATGCTTGTTTGCAGTAGGATTCCAGGTGAGGTTGACATTCACCATGAGAGAACGGACTGGTGTGATGCTCTAAATCAGTCAGTTGGTGTTTTATTCATTTAAATATATATTTTAGCACAGTGTTGGGGAGGATAGTCTAACACGGGACCTGGTTTGTGGGGTACCTGTCTGTTTCCTTTCCTGCCTCCTTGTGTTCTTTTCTTCCGTTCATCCCACATAAAGACTTCTGTCAAGCACCCCAAGAGGAAGCTGTGCAAAGAGCACGGTGCAAAATTACGAGGAGAAAGGTTCCCATGCTTCATGTGGGGTAGGACAGCTGGATGGTCTTCATGTTTATGGTTGTCTACAGTGGCTCCGCCCCTTGAACTATTGTCATGGGGATCATCTACCAAGAAATATTACGCCAGTCATTCTTGCGTTACATCTTCAGAACGGTGTTTCTTAAATATGTATAAAATGTATTAACATGGCTGTCCCCTTTTAAAGTTTGTTTTGCATTAAAATGAACTTTTTAAAATGACCAATATATTCCAACATAACCAGAGAACTTTGTGTTTATGTTCTAAAACTTAAAAAATTAAAGTTTATTTTATCTCTCTTTATATTACATTGTTCTGCCAGTGATAACTGTATTGTTGCTATTGTTATCTTGAAATAATTTACAATAATAAAGTTTCCCACAAAGGAAGATTGATTGGCTGATTTTTTTCTTCTTCTTTTTTTCTAATATCAATTTTTGCGTAAGTTGGGCAGATGTGGGTTATTTATCCGGTACGTATACTGATATGAGGTCATTTTCTCTGAAAGCGCCACGTTGAAAAAGGCAGAATAATTTTGAAATATGCGGAAATAACACTTCGTTGATCCACAATTGAAATTAATTTTAAGTAATGAGTTTTCTAACTAAACATGGTCCTGCTACGTGATGTACAACAACTTCAGCAAAACAAATCCTCATCTAATCGTAGAGAAGAGTCTAACATCGTTTCTCTCAAATCGAGCCGTATTCCCCTCAAAAACATCAGTGCAGAATACGTTGATATCAAGACTAGAGCGGCCAATCCCTTCTTATCCAGCAGAGGGCAGCATGTGCGCATGCGGTCGTGAGCAGAGTCCGCTGAAGTAAAGGACGGGGAAAACAATGCCTCTTTTTCTGGGTGTTCCCCCTCTTCTCAAAAGACACCCTGTTGAACGGGATGATCCTTAACTGTAAGATATCACTTTTGTAATTACTTTTTTGTTGTTTTTGTCACTACATTTGTGGCTTTTGGATAGACAGAATTTCATATTGTATTGCAGGGTGATTTGACTATGTACAAGCAGTTCAAAAGTAATGGGGAGAGTTGGTTCACATGATAACAAGGGAGAATTTTTTTATTACTGCTATAATTATGGACCATGCTGTCCAAGGTGATGTTGTTATGGCAACCAAAACACAAAGTGACATCTGCTCTCCAGAAAGCGGAGCAGTCTGTTAGGCACAAGGTGTCCAACGTAGTATGAAGCTAATGGATGACACGTCTTGAAGCTGCCTGCTAACGCTACCAATTAGCTGTGTATTACAGCGAGTCGGGGGGGCAGACAAAGAGCTGTATTCCATGAAAACTGTGGGGGGTGGGAGAGCGTTAACCCACATGTCCTGGAATGACCCCATTGGGTGCCTCAATGTAGCTGGTAGCTTGGTAACTTGGCGGGGGGGTCTCACCCGAACAATAGCATCACTTTGGGTGGAATAAGCATCTCCTGTTTGCAGCCCAGTGAGGTGGGCAGACAAATATCCGGACCCGTGGGACGGCATTGAATGAGTAGGATGGTGAGGTTCATAAAATGTGCCCCCCCACCCCGACCTTCACAAAGGCTCCAGTTGTGCGTGGTGATCATCCAAGACCGATGTGTTCAAACACAAGTAGAACGCAATTCGTGGAAACAGCACAAACCTTTTTTTTATTGTATAAAGGGCTTCACAATCATTAAAATGTATAAACTGGAGGAGTCTACAGTGTAGAGACAAAAGCCTCCTTTTATACATACAAACGGTTTGGTTTTTTTTTACAGATTTTCCACAAAGACATTCAGTCTATTCCTCATACCGAAAACAAAATGCTTATGTGGACCAATTGTTTTGCACATTATTGTAAATGAGTAATACTGTTTCTGGTGCAGAATTGCACAATTTGACTGTATGCATACTAATGTGAAAAAGAGGAAGATATTTCTGGGTAATTTTCTAATGTGGATGGAGTCTAACAATGTTTAACTTCCATCAAGCAGAAACTTTGGTTTGCCCTGTTAAACGCTGACAGAGTTAATGCTAACGGTAAAGAAATGAGCCAGGACTGGCCCTGAATGTGCTTTCTGGGTTTGCAAAAACCTCCCCATGTAGACAGAGTTTTGACGCAGGAATGTATTATTGCTTTACAACGCTGTTGCAGCAATGCTTATAACAATGTGGGGGAAACAGCGGCCTCTTAAATGTCTTTAACGTCACCCAGTGACACTTGAGCCACACAGCATGAAGAGAACGGACAGCTGATAGCACATGCGTCTCAAAGGGTCCAAGACAGACAGTTAAGAGCCCTTAAGAGTGAGTCACATCCTTTTGTTCAGTTTCTGCCACTGTCTGTGTGTGCAGTAACAATATCAGGTCAAAGGTCAGTCTATCTCCATCGAGAAATGGTCCAATCTCTGTTCAGACAGATAGGGCCGAGCTCTAGTGAACATTAAGGCGCAAATCCCTGCATTCGCATGGCTGCAGAGCTGACGGATCATAAAAGCCACGTGCTTTGAGTGGTATTTTGTACTTCCTGTGGACCAGCAACCTTGAGGCACCATGAAACAAAAATAATCAGAGCAGGACTAACTTATCTACTGTCAGCCTAATACTGTTAGTGCTCATGCTGAACAGTTAACTATGTTACCATTACAACGAACAAAATAGCTAAACAACAACTTGCGGAAAGGCAGAAATGTGGTATTTGTGGTAAGATGACCTACAGATTAGAGCAGTGTTTTGTTAGCCCGGTCCTTGTGGGCCCACAGAGAGTTCACGTTTTCGCTGCCTCTCATCAAACTGGCTGGCAGGAAGCTTGGAGGGAACAAAAATGTGGACTGGGGTTTCCCAAGGACCAGTTCAAGAAACACTGGATTAGCCCTAAGGTGCATTATTGAGACAGACAGTGGGCAGGATGATACTTTGAGTGGTCCTGATAAGGAACCAGCAAACCCATCCACCGGGAACAGCGTGTATGAAAGGTGCGTCACGGTACAGTGTAGGAGGGGTGCTGCTTCAGCATGGGGTCCCGATGGCCATGTCAGACAGACTGCGCATGCTTTTAATGAGGCGGACAGACGGAGGTCCCAAAGCCTGGACCCCGCTGATGGGGGCGCTGGAGGAAGCTGTGGATGGGGTGGAAGGTGTGGAGGGTGTGGTAGGGGTGGAGGAATCGCTGTCAGACAGGTGGTCCATGCAGCAGCAGCAGCAGCAGCAGTCGGCGAAGGCTCTGCCAAGCGGGCGGCACAGGCACAGTAGGAGCAGGGGGGTGGCTGAAGCCCGGGCAAACAGAAGGAACTGGGCGACCAGGGCCAGCAGCGAGCGAGCGCCAGGGGGCATGCGCTCAGAGCCGTAGGCCAGCGCCGCACTGCAGCCGCTGGCGGGCAGCGTGCACGCACCGTACACCAGTGCCAGCACCGTCACCACCGAGTCCAGACGCCGTCCCCCATGCCACTCAGCATGCTTGGGGCCCGCGGGTGGGAAGGAGCTGTCGTCGCGGCATGTGACCCTCCGAGTGACCAGCTGGCAGGAGAGTGTGAAGAGTACAGGCAGGCAGAAGTAGCACCCAAAGTGCCACCACATGCGTGCATCATGATAGGTGAGCGCCAATGAGTAGACCGACTCTGGAAGGCTGGGAGATGGCCTCATGGAGCAAGACTCCTCCAGGATTCTAGGGGGCGCTGGAGTATCCTGGCTCACCTGCCACAGCAACAGCTCGGGCAATGCCAACACCATGGAGCCCACCCACACCACGGCCAGCTTGGCCAGGATGGATTGGCATGACTCCAACCGCTGGGCCTTGGGCTGCATACTGGTGGCCGCGTGGAAGCGGTCGATGGCCAAGGCACACAGGCTGAAGGTGGTCACACCCTGGGAAGACACCTGGACAGAGCAGGGGTGTTCTAACGCATCACAAAAAGCCTTAATTAATATATCTTCACTGCTGTTTCATGGACTTACCTTCTCAATTCTCTTCTCAAAATAAAGCAACACAATCTGTCCAGGACATTAACTTGCACCTTTCACAGGATACTCTTCTTTATTACTAACCACATTCCTAAGTACTAGGGCCTAGATTTCATTACAGCAGGGGGTTTCATGTAAACAGATGACAGTAACTGTTTTGTATTATTAACAACAAAATGATGCACAATGATTTGTTTGCATCCGGCCCTTTAAGTTTAATTACCTTTCACAGCCTTGGCATGCTTGTAGAGCGTCCTAAGTATGTGCAGTTTAAACAGAGGAATGCATTGTTTTTGAATGAAGTGCTTTTTCATAGGAGCGATCTAATCCCCTTTCAGTGGCTTAGTGATCTGTACTCCGTTCCCATCATGGTTGATATCTCCGTTTATCCAAACAGACAATTTGCATACGCGACTCATTTGCATAATAATAGACAAACTGCAACAATAAAGTCAATGCCTGACAGCCGGTGATGTCTCAGGCAAGTAACTGTGCGGTTTTCTGAGCGCCCAGCAAATGCACTGACCGAAAGCAGACAAATACTGAATAGTAAGGCATTGTGAAGACAGGACCTCGGCGCTGAGCAGCTGCGTCTTTTTCTCTGTGCTGCCCCCGTTGGAGTCCAAAAAGTATCAATGAACTTTAATAATAACGTACATTTACATGGAGCATAGGGCTACTGAAAAACTCACCTCTAGGTAAGGCACGATCTTGCAGGATACGTCCCCCAACAAGCGTTTCTTGGTTATCTCATTGAAGACCACCACAGGCAAGCAGGAAAAAAGTATCAAAAAATCCCAAAAAGCCAGACCAGCCAGGATGCAGTTCCAGGCGCTCTTCATGTAATAGTTGTGCCACACGATGCACATCACCGCCAAGTTGCCGACGATGCCCACGGCAAAGACGATGAGCGACAGGAACATCACCCCGTAGGCGCTGTAGGAGCTGCCCATGACGGGATACAGCGGATTGTAGATCCGCTGCCTTGTCCTCTTCGTGGAGCTGCGGTTCCCTGAGTCATCAGGAGAGCCGCTTGCCCTTTCCCCACTGTCGTTATCCACTGTCCATGGGATGTTTGTGTGCTTGGTAGTTTTTGGTGTAGTAGAATTGTCATATTTGTACCTGAGCGGAATCTGTTGGTCAATTGCATGGATGCTCTTCAACTTTGCGCCCCGCGGTGCTCTTCTGTGCGTGGGGTCGGATTTAAACAGAGGGGTATTATAATTTCTTAGCTCACCATCCTTATATCTATTCACCCCCATGATCGAGTCATATTCCCATGTTGGCCAGGTAGGAGTTCGTCCCAAAGACGATCGTTGCTCGTCCTGCGAAAAGTTCAGAGAAGCAACACTTGCTGGCTCGGCGGCTTCCACCAGCAACAGCATCAGTGTGCAAAAGTGTTTCATCGCTCACGGTTTTCTCAGGTTTCCTATCCGGCGAGCCAGATCCTGATTGCGGTCTGGGTGACGAATAAGCGAAACTACGCCGCAAATGCTGCCCTAATTCATGAAATGCGCCTGTGGGACAGAGGGGGTGCATCAGACTCTGAGAAAGAACCACCCCAAACTCCCAAATCTTCCTAGCCAAAGCCCACCCACCCACTTTTTGGTCAGAATATATGCTTATTTGTCTCACATTCCCGTTGCACCCCGTAGATCGAACCGTTACCCAAGATATTATTATTAATCGTCACGTTACGTGTTTTATACAGATCACTCTATTTCTGTATACAGAGCCTTATCTTAAATAGGTATGCGTCGGCTACGTGGTCTTGCAAAACATGCGTATTGTTCGACCAAATATGTATATCGTTTTAGGAAGGTGTCACGTGAGCGAAGCGGGGGAAAAGTGACGATCCACTTAAGACTCGGAGACAAACAAGGTTTATTAAGATGAACAAAGAACAGTGGGGGAAAACTCAAAATAACAGGGCCAGAAGTGGTCAAAAGAAAAACCGAGAGAAAAAAAACACAGATTAAATAACTGAAGAAACCATAATTAAACACAACTATGGAGCAGGATTAAGGAAACCAAATACATACACCACATTTAACATCAAAGAATATAGTCAACCAATCACTGGAGAACAAACCAGGGCAGGCATTTAAATACACAGTAAACTGGGGCATGCAAGGAAAAGGTGTAAGACATAATCAATTAACCAATCAGCACAGGACAACTAGCAACAGAACAACCAACAAGGACTGGCAAAACAGGCAACAGGTGAAACTAATAATTAAATCAAAGAACTAAGAAACTAGAGAACAGAATCCAAACACTAGGGAAATAACAAAGACAGGCAACAACAACCCAGGGTACAAAGCAAAAAGCAAAACAATGCAAACCACAGAACACAGGAACTAGAAAAACTGATACAAATGAAACACTAGGGAACAAAATCTACTAAATACAAAAAGAGGTGGTCGGACTCAAACACATGGCTGAGGGGCTTACAGGTACATGGTCAGCCCATCCAGGCATGCAGCGGCCTGGGGAGCTGGGGAAACACACTAAGGACTTGGACAAGAGTGAGGACAGGATGGCCAGCGCCATCTGCTGGCCAAATGGGGAGGAGATGCGAAAGGCTGGGAAATACGGGTACTGACCCTGACAGAAAGGGCCTGACAAATAAACACGAGTCCATGGAAAACAACCTGAGGTAAAACTAGTCCCTAAAAATAATATACGCCTAATAAAAGAAACTTTTGTATTGAATATAAATAGGAGTATGTGTGCTCATGTGTGCTACATATTCATATTCTACTGATCTAACATTGTTTCTTAATTCACTGAAGGTGCTCGTCCTCAAACTTGGAGTGCAGATAAGGACACCGGAGTAGGTTTTGCCACTTCTCTGCAAACCATTCTAAGTTCCCAATGTTACATATAAACTTAACGTTCCAGAAATACATGCATTAGTGTCTAAAGTGTTGAAAGAAGCACTGAATAAAATCAGCTGCTTATTCCGTTTATGTTTTGCGCATCATTTTGTTTGCTCAGCCAGTGATCTTTTAATCACCATTGGTTACTTAAACCACAGAATTCTTTATTACTTTGTTTACACAGCCTAGGGCACTGTAGTAGACTACTATTGTTTACAGGTGTAAAATTATTTATGCTGCCATTTACTCACCAAGATTATTCTTTAAACTAATCAGACCGGCATTTCACATTGGGAAATTCCTTACAAAGCCATTGGAGAACAAGAATCCTTTACTTTTCTTTTGTCCAGCCTAGCTCTCCTTGGAGACATACATAGGCTCAGAACTTTGGGTCTGTCATTTATCCAGCTCACCATTAGTATTATTTACGGTTAAAGGCTTCGTCAAGGGCCCAACAGTGATGTAACTACTTTAATGGGGTTCAAACCAGCAACCTTCACCGTCACGGGCACCAAAATCACTCACAAAGGATGGCACTTTGTTTAGCGAGCATGTGCTTTTGCAGTCACCAGAAGCATCACATATTGTTAATTGAGTCCCATTTCACTCATAGCTCTCCAGTGCTGTACAACAGATATAGGTGCAAAAGCTTTTCATTTCCCATTGGTTGAAACTCTGGTCTCCAAGCAACAAGCTGATCCTTTTTCCAAGAGTGCCGTAACATTTCGCAAATATCAGACAAACTTATTTTTTATTGCGCTGCAAGATGTCTTGAGGAATCAAGTGACCGCGCCTATGACACTCGAGGGTCAAACGTAATGGGCACCTTTATAGAGCTTCGCAGGTGGGCTGTTACAAGGTGCACCTTTTATTGGCAAAGGGTGGGTTTATGGACTATTCCGTGAAGCGCAAATAGAAACACGTGACGAGTTCCCAGAATGCAGATGAGTACATTTCTGGAAGCTGCGGGAAAGCAGATAAGCTACGTACATAGCTAATGCAAATGAAACCGTGAAGGAGAAGAATTCAGAATGATGTTAAAGTGAGTTGTATCAAAGCGTTATCCACTGTTTTCAATGGGAAGCTGTTAAATATGTGAAAAGTCGCCCGAAGTCAATGAGTGATGACAATCACTCCTATGTATTGCACTATAAAAATACATTAAAAAGTTGAAATGACATAATATAGTACAAAGAAGCAAAATACCGTCATTATATTTCATTATAATTCATATTAAATCTCTCAATATTTCCGGGAGAGTTTGTCGTCATGTTAACCAAACGCTGACTCCTAAGTCTTTAAACAAGTTTCTGGACATTATGCTGTAAGATGATGCTGGTACAGATCTAACAAGTATTTTAGCTAGATGAAGAGGGGCAAGACCATTATTATGAGTCCTATATGTTGCTCTCAAGCAGCTCAGCCATCAGCTTATATATAAGCTGAACTGCTGCTGCTACAATGAAAAGGTTGTGGGTTCAAGTCCTAGTGAGCAAACATAAATTGTGACCCCTCTGCTGTGAGCTGCTTTGGATCGTGAAGGTAGATATTCGACTCCAGGGTTTGAAATAAAGTCATGGGTCTGGAAACTGAGTAACACTAAAGCTAGCAGGACTGAATATTATGTGTTTGATCAGAGGTGTGGAATATGCTCTGTAAACTTTCCAAAAGTGTGGGACAAGGGGTGAGGCATTGCTATAATTAAACGGAAACCAGCCTTCATCAGTGCTCTTAACCTAAAAATAACACCTGATGTGAAATTCAGGGTGTGTCTCTTTCCTTTGCACTTTCTAACAGCACCTTCGTTGGTTGGAGCAGCATACTTCTGTTTCAAAAATATTAATAGATAAAATCAGGGCATTGCTCTTTCCTGGAAAGGCGCAATTCTAGATAAAATTCCCCGGGACTGATTCCTTATCCGCACAGATGCAACTGATGAAGGGCTCGGCGATCGGAGGTTATTACGAGTGAATTATCGGGCTATTATGAGTGAATGATATATTTTTGGATTTGCACTAAACATAACATCCAAATATCTTTATTGAAACCAAAGTTTGTATCAGTTATGGATCCAAATTTCGTTGAGTCCCAGTCAAAATATTTCAACTTTGAATGTAGCTAATCACAGATTTCTTGACATAAATCAGCTTCATCTCGCTGCATTGAACTCAAAGCTTCTCAAAGTACATTCTCTGTAGATAGCGATGCTCCCTCACGTGCTGCTTTTTTTTCCACTTCCCCCCATGGGCCAATGAGGTCTCCGCATGATACTGATTGACAGATATATGGTCAAAGTAATCCTTTAAATACAGGGTAATGTAAAACTATGCAACATTTCTTGCTTGCATGCCGTTACCCCTGAATGCACTTACATTTCCGTTTAAATCATAATTCATATAAAAATAACCTATAAATAATCAGCAAAATTCAAGCCCCTTTCTCCACATCACCACCGTTATTTATGTTACACAATAAAACAAGTAATAGTTTATCTGTACTTATAGGCCTGTGCTCTCATACTCCCACGGAGTCTATTAATTAGTGACCACTAGTTTTTTTCAATATTTAAGCAGTAGTGAACAGACACTCTCTATTCACCCTTGTTACTAAAAACAGCAGTGTTGCCCGAACTTAGACAGCTTCATCTTGGCTATTTTTGTTGTCTGGAAATCTGTGGTATAATCGCAGATCGGACCTTTCACTTAATGTGGAAGATGGAAACGTTTAGGGGACTTTTTGTTGGTTTTATGTCATGATTTTTTTTTTACTCTGAATTAGGTCAGGGAAACTTATATCTAGCTCAGCGTTTTTTTCTTTCTATTTATCTTTGTTAGGCTTGTCTGTTAAGCCCCCGCAGACACCTGAGTGATAATGTGCTATTTTTAAGCCTGTCTATTTTTGGAAGGTTGGCAATTGTCCAGCAGGTTGAATCATGCCGTTTTTGCAAGAGGTACTTTTTGTGGACATGAGAAGGAAAGGAGCTGTGAGTCATGACTGAACGACCTAGAGGGATGGTGTGTGGCTCGGCAGGTTGAGATTAATGTGTCACTAATAAACAAAATAAAGTAAATGTAAGACATGTAAACTAGGTATTGAGTACAAGTGGAGCAAACGTGCTTTCTGGGGTCACTGGGATCACTGTCTGTAACAAGGAAGACTTCAAATATCCTGAGGAACCTTAAAGTATAACCTCTGCTCCATGGGATGGAGAGGAGACTGCTGAGGTGGCTCAAGACGTCACCATTTCTGCTCCCAAGGTTGCTGTTCTGGACACGTCACACACAGACGTCCCTCCCTGGGAAGATCCACGACACACTAGGGATTATATTCACCTGAATGAAATAGATCTTGTGACCTTGGATGGAGAGCTCTGGTGTAAACTGGTTCCATGCAGCCACTGCCACCCTCTCTAGGAGAAATGATACGACCATCTTGAATGAATTTTTGTGGGTTTTGTTAGACCATTGGCTGCATTGCCTCTCTTGTCCACAAGAGGGCGGTAGAGGAACAAGGCCATCTTGCACAGTGACATCCGCTGTCTTCTTTGATGAATTGCTGATTTCTCTGTAGGTGCACTGAAAGCTGTATAAAAATCAACATTCTGTGACATACCGCAGAAAATCCATGGCAATCTTGTTTTCTTGATTTTTACTGCCCCACAGCTGGACAGACTTTTCTCCCTGAAAGGAAATTCTGGAAAATTTCTGAGCAGCACGGGCTTAGAGCTACTTCAGTCAAACATGGAATCTATTTACACATGTAGCTTACAAAGGTTGATACCTTTTTTTTTCTCATAATATAATATATATTATGGTTTGACCAGATTTGGCTGCTTTTCTGGCTTATGACTTCCAACTAAGAAGAGTGACAATGTCTGGTGGTATTTTTTTTTATTTTAATTAAAACACCTAATGTGTAGGGAATGTGGTTGATCTGGTCTGGTTTTGTGTGGCCTGTGAGGTAAGTAGGAGTTATAGGAACGAGGCACACCGGTTTCCCCACCGCTTACGGAAAGTGCCATTTGTCTCCAGAACCAGTCCTGCTTGATCCATACATTGGCTCACAAAAGAATGCCCAGTCACATGTGAGCATTTAGACAACTAATGACCATCAAAAAAATGATTGTTGACAAGATGTCGCCTACCTCACTGCTTAGGTGCTGTTCGCCAAACATCCTGTTGGCCAGATGCCACGCCCCCGGCCAGCAAGCGGCTCTTCCACTAAACAGTGGCTAATCTTATCTTCCAGTTTAATTAAAAACAAACAGCCAGGCTTATGGGTGTCATTGTCACCCTCATGTGCTTCTGGGATAACGGGTTTAACATGTCTTTTGTATTATGGGCTAGGCACTCTCTCACACGCTTAACTACGTGCTTAATTATAATAGCCTAGTTCATTTTCTAATCAGGTCACAAAACCAGGTATTACATTTCTGTACTGCCCTGTTGGACTTTGAAACGGACCTCTCTTGTTGGTGTCTGACCCCACCTTGGCTGCTTTGGACAGCCATGCATACCAGGATCCTAACCTCTCTGCTTATGGGGTTTGGCTCACAGTTTACCAGCCTCATAAAGTTTTTATTTACAAAATGGTGCAGGCATCTGTGCTATCAAGAAAGACCAAATGTTGTCACACGCTCTGGCTATATGATGGTAATCTCTGGCCAAACCAGACTAATTCTTCTGACTGGAAAACCCATCCATCAGGAGAGTATGCATTTTTCTCATATTTTTCCGAGCCGCTGACAGACAGGCATAGTGGTGGTGCCAACCCTTTGATCAAAGCTGGAGGCGGGCGCTTGGTCCAGCAGCAGCACCCAGCTTCTCTCTGACATGTTGGTGCATCTGAAGTAAAAGTTTCATGGCCCATGTGTGTCATCATGAATCTGGTCACTCATTGGTTACTGCTTGGACTGGCGTGGGGGGTCTCCAGGTTTCAGTATGCAGGTGATGCTTATGTCAAGAACTAGTGGGATCAGACCTACCCTTTTTCACAAGGGATGGGAGAAACTATGGATACGTCCGTAATCGAATACTCACACAGCATGCACTGAATTTCTGTAGAAGCCTCTTAATGGACCATTAATGTAGAACATACGATGGGTATGTGTGACAGCAGTTCGAATGCACTTGAGGACACTGTGGTTGCCATCTTGGTTGACACTGTGGTCACATTACCTGACTTAGATGTGTACAAATGACTTAGTTTGAAGTCAGAAGTTAAAAACTGTTATAAATTATCAAGGAAAGTCAAGTTATGTAACTGGCAATTGTTCTCTACTTAAATTTGTACAGAGATACCACTTCCTGTGCATGTGTGAGTGAATGGTGTGTGAGTGAATGGTGTGTGAGTGAATGGTGTGTGAGCGAGTGGTGTGTGAGCGAGTGGTGTATGTGTGAATGGTGTGTGAGTGAATGGTGTGTGAGTGAATGGTGTGTGAGTGAATGGTGTGTGAGCGAGTGGTGTATGCGTGAATGGTGTGTGAGTGAATGGTGTGTGAGTGATGGTGTGTGAGTGAATGGTGTGTGAGTGAATAGTGTGTGAGTGAATGGTGTGTGAGCGAGTGGTGTATGTGTGAATGGTGTGTGAGTGAATGGTGTGTGAGTGAATGCTGTGTGAGCAAGTGGTGTATGTGTGAATGGTGTGTGAGTGAATGGTGAGTGAGTGAATGGTGTGTGAGTGTATGGTGTGTGAGTGATGGTGTGTGAGTGAGTGGTGTGTGAGTGAGTGGTGTATGTGTGAATGGTGTGTGAGTGAATGGTGTGTGTGTGAACGGTGTGTGAGTGAATGAAGTGAGTGAATGGACAATTGGGTACAGAAAATGGATGGATGGATAGATGGATACCACTTCCTCCTGCCATCTTGAAACAAATTTTTGAGTAAGCAGTGTTCTTCATCTCTGGTTGCCACTCCATTGGCCTTACGGGATAGCGAACCATCCATTGGTTGTGTACTTTAAAATAGTGTATACTGCAGTATGTCATACAGGTACTGTTCGCCTGCTGTCTCATCCATACTGAGATATTCAGACATACTGCTCACTTTGCGTATGGCATTTCACCTACTGCTCACTTTGCGTATGGCATTTCACCTACTACATTGCAAGTAAGTATTCGGTTTTGGACGCAACTTAATATGATTCCATCCATCCGCCTTCCATAACGACTTCTGAAGCAGAGGGATGTCGTGACCCTGCAGCTGCTTCCGTGAAGTACAGTACAGGCCACACATTCACAAACTACAGGCAAGAGACGTGGCGACGAAATGTACAGCAGATTATCGTCGCTGCATCGCTGGCTGTCGGAATGGTGCCCGATAAATGGTGTGGGTTATATAGACCATTGGCGGACGTTCTGGGGTAGGCCTTGGCTTTTGAAGAGGGACGGTATTCACCCCTCGTGGGCTGGCGCCGATCTCCTGTCAAAAAGCATAGCTCATAGTCTTAAGGCAGATCGCTGACTAACCAGAGCCAAGCCAAGGCGGCAGGCAAACCGGCTTAACCGACCGCCTGCTAGTCGCTTAAATTCGTCACCCAGGGTTCATATTATTGAGACTGTGTCTGTTCCCCGCGGTTTTAATCGTGGGGGTTCATTCCACCGTAGTGCATGTCTTAAAAACCTTAGAGAAATTAGACCTAATTCACTTCTGGATAGTAGGTGTAATGTAAACCTAAAACTTGGACTCCTGAACATTAGATCGCTGGCTCCTAAGACATTGCTCGTAAATGAAATCATTACTGATTTTAATCTTGGTGCCCTATGTCTTACTGAGACTTGGCTTAAACCAAACGAGTTCTTGGCACTAAATGAATCCACTCCAGCTGAATATAGCTATAAGCATAATCCTCGACCCAATCGCAAAGGTGGCGGGATTGCTGCAATATTTAAGACTGACCTAGGAGTGCATGAAAACAGTGGTTATAGCTTTAGCACGTTTGAAATTATTATTCTTAGTCTTGCTAGCATATCTAAGTGTAGTTCTACACCTCCAATCATCATTGCTATTGTGTATAGACCGCCTGGCCCCTATAGCAATTTTCTTAAGGAATTTGCAGATTTCCTAACAAACTTGGTGGTTACTACCGACAAGGCCGTGATTGTTGGTGATTTTAATATTCATATGGAAAATGATAGTGATCCATTAACAAAAGCATTTACTACCATTCTTGACTCTGCCGGTGTACATCAGAATGTAACTGGGCCGACTCATGCCTGTAACCACACCCTGGACTTGATCCTTAGTCATGGTGTCATGGTAGAACACATATCAATTATCCCTCAGAATCCTCTACTTTCGGATCATTACCTCTTAACATTTCAAATACAACATAACCCCCCTAAGGCCCCAGGTCAGAGGTACAATACTAGACGTTCTATAGCCTCATTATCCGCCGCAACTTTTCTCGATCAGCTCCCACAGTCCTTCAACCTCACCTCTGAAGCGTCAAATGTAAGTGAACTTGAACAGGTAACCGTGAACATGGTGAAATCATTTCGTACCACTCTTGATCATGTAGCGCCACTCAAGAAAATAAAACAGAGAGATAAGAAACCTGCCCCCTGGTACTCTGACCGTACACAGGAACTTAAACAAGCTTCACGCAAGCTAGAACGCAAATGGCGGTCAACAAAACTAGAAGTTTTTAGATCTGCCTGGAAAGAGAGCCTGTCTAAGTATAGACAAGCACTAGTGACTGCTAGGTCTATGTATCTCTCTAAACTAATAGGAGAACAAAACCAATCCTAAATTCCTGTTTGAATCTGTATCTAGGTTAACAAAGAATCCTTCAATGTTAAACTCACAAGTCCCAGAAGCTCTTAGGAGTGATGACTTTATTGCGTTTTTTAATAATAAAATAACTACTATTAGACATACCATCACTAGCACGCCCACAGCTGCACACAACCACCAATCTTCTGTTAGTGCTAGTGCTATTAGTACTAATGGTAACACCTTTGAATGTTTCTCTCCTGTAGTACGGACAGAACTCCTTAAGTTAATTTCCTCTGGCAAACCCACTACTAGCCTTGTTGACCCAATACCCACCAGTCTACTTAAGGAAATTGCACCACTGATTAGCACTACATTGTTAAACTTGTTAAACTCATCTCTTTGGCTTGGATATGTTCCTATATCTTTAAAAATGGCTGTTATTAGACCTATCCTAAAGAAGCCAAATCTTGAACCTAGTGACTTAGGACACTATAGACCCATCTCAAATCTTCCCTTCATTTCTAAAATTCTGGAGAAAGTTGTTGCTCACCAGCTGTCTTCCTTTCTTCAAAAAAATAATGCTAACGAACTATATCAGTCTGGTTTCAGACTCAATCATAGCACAGAAACGGCCTTAGTCAAAGTCATGAACGACTTGCTTATGGCTTCCGACCGTGGCTGTATATCGCTATTATTCTTACTGGACCTAACTGCAGCATTCGATACTGTAGACCATAATATTCTTCTGGACCGGCTGGAAACATTGATTGGCATTAAAGGGACAGCACTCCTGTGGTTTCGTTCCTATTTAACTGATCGTTACCAGTTTGTCCATGTAAACAATGAGTTATCCAAAGCCACTAAAGTAAGATATGGTGTCCCACAGGGATCAGTGTTGGGCCCACTACTGTTCAATCTATATATGCTACCACTTGGTGACATTATTAGAAATTATGGTATTAATTTTCATTGCTATGCTGATGATACACAATTGTATCTATCTGTCAAACCTAGCGACGCATCCCAGCTCTCTTCTTTAGCCGACTGTCTGCTAGACATTCGTTGTTGGATGGCAAGGAATTTCCTCATGTTAAATACAGAAAAAACTGAGGTTCTTTTAATCGGTCCTAAGGATGCTTGTAATAAGTTTGTAAACCCCAACCCTAGCGGCCTCCCTACTCAGTTTAAAACAGTGGTCAGAGATCTTGGTGTCCTGGTAGACTCCGACCTCTGCTTCAGTGCTCACATAAATAGCATTACCAGTACAGCATTTTACCATCTACGGAACATAGCCAAGCTTCGGAAGATGCTTTCCTTTCAGGATGCAGAGAAACTAATACATGCCTTTATAACTTCCAGATTGGACTACTGTAATGCCCTCCTTTCGGGTTGTCCATCTGGATCCCTACATAAACTTCAGTTAGTACAAAATGCAGCAGACAGAGTTCTCACAAAAACTAAAAAATTTGATCACATTAGCCCTATCCTGTCCTCCCTGCACTGGCTACCAGTCAAATCTAGGATTGACTACAAAATACTGCTATTAACATACAAAGCTCTGAATGGCCTTGCACCACAATATCTTAATGATCTTCTGGTCCCTTACAACCCTTCTCGCCTGCTTCGATCACAAGGAGCAGGATATCTATTAGTTCCTAGAGTAGACAGGACTACGGCAGGCTGCAGAGCATTCTCTTACAGAGCTCCGCGGCTGTGGAATGGTCTCCCGGCGGATGTGCGGGATTCAGGCACACTCTCGCTATTCAAGTCTAGATTAAAAACGCACTTGTATAGTTTAGCGTATAGGAAACCTAGTTCTAGTTCCAGCTAGTCGCTCACTCCCAGTTAGATTAACAGTATGAGGTGAAGAGCTGGGTGGGGATCGGTGTCCTTGGCTTTGGATAAACTGATGCGTCAGTGCTGTCACTCTAGCCTTACACTAGAGTGCTGATGTTCAGGGAGTCCCCATGCCTGTGTTCCCGCCTGTCTCTCCCTCTTTCTCATGCTGCTATAGCCAGATCTGCCGGAACCTTGCACTGCCTTGAGAGATTGAGAGATCAGATAATGGGTTTGGGACAGGCACATGGAGCCTCTTAAGCCTGAATTATTTAAAGTGCCTTAACTTTTGTAAACCTGCATTTTCACATAAACATAATAATAAAACATAGTGTTGTGTTAATGAACTGATTGCATCTTGCGCAATTGCAGCCCACTGGCAGACTGCACGGCCCGGGTACGGTTACTACGGTGATACCAGTATGTATTAAGGTGCAGCAGTGCATTAATTCCTGTCTCTATGTGGTTTGATAGCGTGTGCACCCCCTCTCAGACTGTCACACGCTCCAGTAAAGGCTGCTGTTGTCGTATCTTGGCTCACCTACCTGGATGCGTTCCCAGATATTCTGTGTTTCATAGCAGAGCAGTGAAGCACGGGTGGGGAATTTGGAGTGTCATGGTAACATTCGTTAGGTTCCATAATCCTTTGCAACACTTTCAGGGGTTATGAGTGACCATAGAGTCTGGCCAATTGATGGGAAAACCGGTGAGATGTAGTGATTTACCCAGGAGATGATTTTTATGGCACTCAAGGGAGTGACTGACTTCAAAGCCTTTTTTCTTACTGTGCACAAAAAAGTATCCAGGTTTCCAGATATCTGTATGGGGGTTGAGTGTGCATGACAGTGCATAAAACTGAAGGGGGAAGGTGAGCATTCTATGCAACCTGCGATATGTTTGCAATGCAGCGGTAAATCTGGCCCACATATCAACCATTTGTTTTCCACAGATAACAATGACAATGTAAAGACTTTTGGCTAATCTGCTAATCTCCCCCCCCCCCCCCCCCCCCCCCAAAGCTAACCGCAGAGGTTTACCGTTTATCAGTTTGATGAAAATATATCGGTTAGAGATTTTGGTCAAATTTTCCATTTTGATGCACTACTGTATATTGTGCTAAATTTCTACATCTAGAGGTTTAGTTTCTTAATAGATTGGACTTCTCCAGGGTTGGGGGTTTGAATCCCTTTCGTGCTGTGTGAGTTTGCCTATTGCCAGTGTTCTATGGACTTCGATAATCTGATTTCCAACCTGTAGCCCAAGCACAGGCAGTTAATTGATTCTATGCGTTTCCTCATTGTATGTGTGTTTGTGTGTGTTCCCTGTAGCCTTGTGCTGTCCAAGGTAGACGCCACGACCCCTGGAACCCTGTACCAGGTAAATGGTTGTAAGATGGATGGATAATTACATTGAGTGTTAGCAACTCTGCCCTTTTGTCCACAATAACACATTTCAGTCAGCCTCTCTTGCCTGCCCTGCTATCCCTGTCTTCCTGTCTAGGTTCACTGTCTATCTTTTTGGCATAGATTGTAGTACTAGGTCTTGCTGGGTTAATGGTGATATTCTCAAATATCATGTATCCATCCATTTTCGGGAGCCGCCTGGGGGGGCAGGGCCTATCCCAGAGGCTACGGGCGTAAGGCAGCGAACAACCCAGGATGGGCCACCAACCCATCGCAGTCTCAGATAACAAAAAACACAAATGTCCTTTGTTATCTCATAATTCCTAAAAATAAACTATATAAGATTGCAAAAAAAAAAAAAAAAACAACAAAATATGCTGCAAGTTATTCAGTTTGCTGACCCATCTATGCTGTACCCCAGCCTTGCGCTGCCTGGGACGGCTCCAGCCCCCCTCCCCATCATAAGTGGGTAGATAAGTGGTTAGAAGATCGATGGGTGGACGGTATTCTGTATTAATTGCCAGTTCAAAAGTGAATTTTGCTTCCAGTCATAAAAGTTATGTGATGTCATGTCTTAAGTAAGTCCCTGCATGTCAAACGTGTCTCTCGAAGAGTGTCCAAAGTATTTTGAACTGATGATTTCTTCTCAGATTCTGTTGAAGTCAGTGTTGTTGTTACTCAGTATGCAGTGTGAACCCCTGTGTTCTGTTCAAACATCATTTTTGTTTCAGTGTGCACAGTGAAATGAATGAATACATTCATTTGAATACACGGGTGAAACCTAAGAAGTAACTGTTTAACATGGAAAACATGCGAATTGTAGCTTTGAGTGGATATTGGCTAGTGCCGGAGAGCCCAAAGCCCCTCCCAAGTCATTTGAATTAGTAGTTTGGGAAGGATTTGGTTTCCCAATAAATTGCACCAACAAGTGCTTCATAAGAGCCTGACAGGCTGCCGATGTTGTTGCCCCAAATTCAGATATGCTGCTGGAAAGACATCCAACATGCTAAGTCACCCGAGACGATGCCATCCTGGTATGTGCACAACTCTAACAAGACAGAAACAACATCTGCAAGTCAATCTCCCTCTGGCATTTAATGTGCTTTTACCAGGAAATTCAAATCAGGGCAAAAAATATCCGCGTTGTTTTTATCACTACAGATATGTGACTATACTCGTTAGTGGCCACACAGGATGTAGTTCATTATAAGTGCTATTATTTAGCTAGTCTTTTTAAAAAACTATTTATTTTACATATTTATTTTAGTGTGCAAATAAGTGTATCTTAGGTCAGTAAGACAAGCTTGTAGTAGAACTTATTTTGGGGGACATGGACTGAAATTTTGGGTCCTCATGGACAAGTTCATCTACACAACATGGTGTATCTGTTGAATCAAGATACCTCATTCAGCTGGTGGAAGTTATTACAGAACTGGACCGTGCTGTCCAGCTTATGCAAAACCATGATGGGGTTGAAACAGGGGCTTTGAGTTTGCTAAATGAAACCAGGTTGCTGCGTCTTCTCAACCTTCTCAGCTTTTTCAACGACCCGCTGCCATGTTTGGTCTTTAGAAGATGATGCGCCCTAGAGGAGGTTGAATGTGGGACTCGATGAGGTGGGTGCAACCTAGAGGTTGGCGAACACATCTTTGTTACTACCAATGGTCTTCCACAGTTTCTGAAGCTGGGCTGAAGCCCGCGCCCATGTGACCTTTGTTTCGTAGCCCCATACAGAGGGCTGGGAGGAAGAGTTGTGGCTTGATCTACTGTTTCAGGAGGTTAATGTGATATAGCTGCTCAAGGGAGCTGCAGCTGAGTTATCAAACTTGATAGTTCTGAGGGCTTACTTTTCTATCATGGTAGAAGGCCCCCTGCCAGGAAGCCAGCAACTTGAAGGAAGCTTTTGGGATGAGGACTAAGACTTCCAGGGCGGAGGTCCCAGGATTGGGTAGGTCAGTTATCGGGCTGTTGTTGGGGTTGCTGGGGTTGCTCCATGTTTTCCCTGATGATCGACATGATCCTCTGAATCCTCCCTCTGATTTCCTGGTCGTTCCAATGTCTTCCAGGTTTAGGTTTGCACCAAGTCCTAGTTCTAGCTGTAATACTCCCAGCTGGAAGGGTGCAATAACATGGCCTGTCTGGGGGTCCTCAAGGACTGGGTTAGCAAAAACACTGTCCTAGAATGTCTTCCTTCATCAGTTTATAGTTATACCCTGTTCCATGAGGATGTCTTTGAACTGCTGGAATGGCTTGGAGCTTTTCATTTTGGCTTGAAGCTTGGTCGACAGGGGCTCCATCGACTCAGCACAAACAAGCCCCCCCCCCCACCCCTCAGGGCTGCTGGAACATTCCTCAGGGCTCCCAAAGCCCCAGCCAGTCCCACAGTAGCAATAGTGGTACCCACAGGTCAGGGGCTATGCCGAATGTGAGAGGCTAGCCTTCTTGGAGATATGTAAGCCTGTCCTTCCTGCCTCCCCCCTCCTCCCAGATGGGTGGAGAGTGTGGGAAAAAAAAGAAGTGGTGTTGCCCGCAGCCGCTCTCTGGTGATGGCCTCCTTTTCTTTGTTTTACTCTTTGGCCCCAAGTCAGAGTGTAGCAGCTAAGCACATGTTTATTGTTGACGAGTAAGTCATAAGATTTTGAAGGCCATACTGGATGTTGGTCTTCAACTTGGAACACAGCTGATTTCGTCTCCGAAAAGGTGGGGTGAGATTGGTGCGCTCAGATATAAAGTTAGATTCTTGTAACAAAGAAGTTATTATTGTGTAACCGGAGTCACATTTATCTCACAATGAGCAATACCCAAAAGGCCTTTGAGTGGTACTATTCATATTCAAGGGTTATGGGTTATTGGCCGGGTGGGGCTTGTTCGCCAGGTTTCATATTCTGTGCTTTTATGAGGTTGATTCTACTGTTAATTTTTGTTCCATTTCCAGGCTTTTTGTTCCTGGACCCCTTGTTAGAGGACACCCAGGTTTCATAATAGATCCCACCACCTTACCAATAATAAAAAAACACCCATGCTGCACCACTCCAACCCAAGCGTTGAATCAGGCTCCACCCCCTTTTGTAACTTTTGTGCAAACCGTGATTCACCCAGCTGTGTAACAGTGCTACCTCACCTGTTCCAGTGGTAGTTACCCTTATTGTTAATGAGGATGTGCAGTGTCAATCAGGTCAACAGGGCGGACACAGTTATCAAACTGGCACTTTGCTTGTGTCTGTCTGCTGTGCCCTGAAAAAACATTCCAGCTAATAATTTGTCATACCGCCTTTGACACTCAGCTGTAATTAACGAGGCATCGAAACACTCATTATCTTTCTGGAGTGAAACTTAGTTTGTTTGTTTAACCAGTTGGTGTTTGGTTTCTAACTGGAATCTACTTCTGCTGTACTGTCTGGCTGCCTGTGCCAGGACTGCAACGAAAGGAAAATAGCAAAAAATCCACCCCTCCCTTCTGACATGGCTGATCAAATTCATCACCCACTCCAGCCACCTGTGCTATTAATCACTTGGATTAAGGTACTTTGCCTCATGCTTTCTGCTTAATTATCCGGGTGGCCAAAATCTCCCCAGGAGTCAAATGTTTTCAGTGAGAGACGAAAATGAAAAAAAAAAAGATGGGTTTGTGTTTGGTTTGAAAATGGGACATTATCACAGTAAAATAGGCATCTTGTATATCAGTAAAGCAAATTGATATTTTGAATATTAAGTCTTCAGAACTGCTGTTTTGTTTGTGTTCTGATAAACGTCTTAAATATCAAGGTTTGCTTATTAAGAAACGATATAATTTTAATAAAAAGGCAGGAGTCTTATAAGCATGTGTAGAAAATAAATCTATACTAATGGATTATCACAAATAATTAGGAAGGGTTTAGGTACAAGTGGGGTGGGGCCAGTTTTTGCCATGGTTTTGGACCCAGGTCCTGGTGGTTAAATAAAAGGACATGTGATTAAACATGCTGCAGGGTGAGATTTGGGTCCCTGCAAGCCCTACTGATGTTGTGCTATTGCCCCTCACTCAGCTGGTTTGGGCTCGGTGATGGGAAGGTCACTGGTTAAAATCTCCGATCTAAAACTCACCACCTTAATGAATTGCAATTTGTACCTGAATTCATTTTTTCTCGCACCCCTAATAAGCACTGGCACATACAATTTACAGACGCGTAGATGATAGTGTTTCACGATAAACAGCATAATGTTGTAGGTATGATGTATTGATTAAGTGCTGATCACATGCTGTATGGCAGGGAACAAAAATCACGAAGCTCACAGCACTGGACAAGTGGAAACTCGACATTCAGCCACTGGCGACAATCCTGATTTAAATTATTAATACAAATGATGCCAGATTGATGATCCACCTGTTCCAAAAGGTTTGGGTGCTTTGGCAGATGGGGAAGTACTGGGCAGAAATGGTCCAGTCTCTTATCTTATCAGTGACTTTTTTTGGAGATGTCTTTTGCCCACATTTTTTTAGGAATAAAAAAATTGTTTGCGCCGTCGCGGACTTAAGGTTGTGTTTGGTGTCATGTGCTTTAGGGCAAACAGGTTTTTGTGTTTTCTCAAATTTCCCATCCTGTCTTTTTCCAACATTGAGCAACTCCACAGCAATTTAGCTTTTGTTGTGCTGCATGACGACACCGGAACTGCCACTTAGGCTAAAGAGGCTTCACTGAAAAGGTCAGTTGTTGTCTTGTCAGGTGGCCTCACCCCAGCTGCATGACGTTTCTCTGAGTCTCTGACAGAGCAGGGTGTGAATGAAAAAGTAGAATGCATTTCTATTGGCTACCCAGAAGTTAAAACTGCCAATAGTTAAACTGCCAAAAATTTTTGAATCTCTTAAGTTTTGTTGAAAAAAAGTCTCTAAAGACCAACCAATTACATACAGCATTACAACACAATCACAACACATTAACATACAGTGCCCTAAACACAATTAATTGACACTTTTTATTGATCCCCGTAGGGAAATTGTCTTTTACGCCTTCCACAACTTGTTCTTTTTTCATAGAGGAAGTTGTCTGTGAAGGGCTGCCACCCGTAGCGGCGCCCAGGAAGCTGGGGGTTAAGGGCCTTGCTCAAGGACCCACAGGCTGAGGCTATTATTGGTACCCTTTGTAAATGTTTGTAAAAAGGGTTTGAAAAATTCCACCTTTTGGTAAAGCAGCTTCATGTCTTCATGTCATGAGAAAAATCCAACCTTTCATTAACATAAATTTATTCCAAGAAAAATATCCTTCATCAAGAAATAATCGCCTTTAACAAAAACACATGTGCAACGATTATTGCCGTCCCTGGAAACTATGGTGAACACAAAGTAACTGAATGTTTCCCTTGTAAATTGTACATCTTTGAGTTGAGTGGAGTGAATCAGAACCTTCAAGCTGTAATCCATGACTTCCTGGTTAACAGGGATACAAACATGAGGTGACACCGAGCCCAAATTCCCTTAGTTATCCATCAACATGGGAAAGATAAGAGAACATGCAAACCAAATGAGGGAGAAGTGTGCTGACCTTTATAAGTCAGGGACTGGGTATTAAAAATAGCTACTCGCCTTAAAATGCCCATTTCTACTGTTATGGCAATAATAAAAACGTGGACAACAACCGGAACTGTTACAAACCTGCCTGGAAGAGGAGCCAAGTTTATTTTTCCCCAACGTACAGTGAGGAGGATCATAAGAGAGGCAAAGAAATCCCCAAGGATGACAGTTGGTGAATTACAAGACAAGTAAAATCTTGAGGTTACCACGTCTCTGAAAAAGCTATCAAACGCCCCCTTCATGCTAGCGCATTATTAGGAAGGTATGACAGAAAAAGGATTGTTTTTGTCAGTTAATCACAAACGTAAACACCTGGAGTTTGTGAAACATTATACAACTTTGACTGGAACCAAATTCAATGGTCTGATGAATCAGAAATGGAGCTTTTTGGCAATAAACATAAGGTGGGTTTGGCGTAAAAAGAAGCATGGCTATAATGAAATGAACCTTATCCCAAATGTAAAATATGGAGGAGGTTCTGTGATGTTCTGGGGTTGTTTTTCCTCCAAAGGCCCTGAAAACCTTGAGGCACTATGGGGTCCATGAAATACTAAGAAATTTAAATCAAAATTTGGCTGCCGCTGCCAGGAAACAAAAACTGGGCCTTCATTGGATCTTCCAGCAGGACGGTGATCCTAAGCACATGTCCAAATAAACATTAAAATGGTCAGCTGACCGCCGAATCAAGCTCCTGCCATGGTCATCTCAGTTCACTGACCTGAACCCCACTGAAACCCTGTGGGCTGAGCTGAAGAGGAGAGTGTACAAGAGAGGGCCGAGGACCCTGGGTGATCTGGAGAGATTCTGTAAAGAGGAATGGTCTCAGATGCCCTGCTCTGTATTCTCCAACCTTATAAAATGTTATAGGAGACTCAGTGCTGTTATACTGGCAAAGGGAGGCTGTACAGAGTATTAAAAGCAGGGCTGGCAATAATCGTGGCTCATGTGTTTTATATAATAATTATTTCTTGATGAAGAGTTTATTTTTCTTTCAATAACTTTATTTTAAGGAAAGGTTGGATTTTTCTATTTTTTCAGTGTGATATGAAACTTCACCAAATCTTTAGAAGGGGTGCCAATAATTGTGGAGGGCGCAGTATGTGGAAACTGTGTTTTTTCCCAGATTAGCATGAAAGATGTGTTTTCTTCAGGACCAGGGCTAGTATTTGTGCCTTAAAAGAAAAAAACAGCAATAATAATAATAATAATAATACAAATGGTCACCTCACCCTTTCTGACATACCTGACCTCATTATCCACTTCAGTCACCCACGCTGTTAATCATCTGGATGAACCTCATGCTATTGACATGATGGTTTAGATACCAAATATATCCCAGGTGTGACTCATGTGTTTTTCACAATGAAATTAAAAAATATACAGGACATGCACACAAAGGAACATGCATCTTGCTCTACAAACAACTGGATTATCATTCTCAGGGACTTCAGATGAGACAATGACCTACAAAGATCTGTGAATCAAAGTTTACCAACCTGTTTTTTTGCTGCCTTATGTCCTGCATGATGTCCTAATTATGGTGGCTTGATTAGTCTAAATAATCATAAAAATAACTATAGTAAAAAACTTTAGTATAAGTTATGCATCCGATACTAGCTAAATTCACGATTATTTATGGACTATGTTAAGGATACAGTAACAAAAAAGAGATATTTTGTTCATGTTTTTGATATTTCAGATAGCTGGTCAGATTAGTATTTGGTGTAATTAGGATGCTGTGGCTTAGGGATCTGTACCTGTGTGGTTGTGGGTTCATATCCCCCAACCAGAAGAGCTGCTGGGCCCTTGAAAAACGCCTTTAACAGCACTTGGGGCAAACATGTTTGCTAAACAAGTAAATGATGTTCTTGATTGGGGTTTGTTTTATTCCTCTGGCTCAGTATGTTTTCTCCCTGTTCCCTTAGGCTACTCCACTTTCCTCTGGCAGTCCTACAAAACTGTCTCTGGACTGCAAGGTATTTCTGTTTTGTGCCCCAGTGTTTTCTCGGTAGACTGCAGGCGCAGTGAGACCCTGTATTACAGGAGTGGGGAACCTGTTCCGTGGAGGGCCGGTGCGGGTTTTTGGGATGGCCTCTCGATCAGCCAATAACAGTGGCTCCTCAGGACAAGAGCTGAGAACTACTGCTTTGTTACTGGCTGATTGAGAGGTCATCCCAAAAACCCGCACCGGCCCTCCAAGGAACAGGTTCCCCACCCCTGCTGTATTGGGTAAGTGGTTATGAAAGACTCATTAGATAGATGAGCAACAAACTGTATTAAGATCTTTTACAGGAACGCAACTTGAAAACATTTAGACATGTTAGCCACTGCATATGCTCAGCAGTAATACAATTGTAATGCATGGGGATATGATACTAGTGTCCAAATCAGAATTCATCATATCCAAGTAGAACTTTGCTGGACCGTATCCCGCTGAGCCCAGATTAGCTAACGCAGTGCTGCAGGTGACCTGACATGCTCTGGTTTACAGACCTGCTTTTCTCACCTCCCCCACACTCCGCTTCACCGTGCCCTGCATCTGTTTACCTGTCCTTTATCACACGCTAACAGAGATATGCCCGCGAACAGGCCTTTTCTAAGTTCCCCTTTGCCCATCGCTGCCCATATATGAAGCCTTCAGCTGCAGGCTTTATTGGTGAGCGACGTAAAGTCTCCTTTCAAGCTACCGGTGATGATACTTTGCTCCAGATAATACCTGACGACGCAATTTTCCAGTGGGTGACACAGACGGCTCTGAATTTTGCTCGCTTTCCAGTGAAATCGACTCTGCGTCCTTAAAGCCGTGTTCACGTAGCTTGTTTTCCCCAGGACTTAAATGCCTTACACTTTGGCTCAGTTGAATATATTCTGTTCAGATTAAATAACCTTGTGGTCCACTGTCTCTAATGCATGGTGAATTTCATCCCAGCCAAACGTTGCAATTTCAGCAGAAGCCATGAAGACCACAAGAAGCCATGGGTTGACCCGGATCCCTGGAAACTTCCCGGCCATCAAAGAGTTAAAGAGAGGAAGCCCACAGTTTGCGCTTTGGTGAGGGCAAACAGAAATATGTTTGAGAAAACCAGTTTGCTCGGTCCTTGATAGGCTTCGTGTGACTCAGAGAGAACAATAACTAAATGGCTTTTAATGACCTCTCTGTGATGTTGGAGCTGATAACGGCCATCCTCACATGTCTGAGCCACCAGTAGGTCAGTTCCCATGGCTGCCTTGTTGAGAGTCAGTGTATACTGAGCTGGTAGGTTTATGGCTGCAGCTGCATGTGAAAGCAGCCAGTGGATGGAGAACTAATATCCTAATATCAGCTACTTTTATTGTTCTATTTACTGTATTATTATCAATTGCTAGCTTTAAATATAGTGCAGTTATATCTGTATTCCCTATAAACCTGCTATCAGTTGGTGCTGCAGATTAATAGGCTTAAAGCAGAAGCTGATATCTAACGAATTTGCCAGCAATGACACTGAGTATCTGAACTTCCTTTGATCGGTCAAATTAAAACAAAGCAGAGAGAGAGGTTGAAGAAACCCGATCCGAGCAGCGTTTTGTTACAGCTGGGTGAAATCGCATCGAGGGACCCTCCCTACCATTAGAAAACAATGCAGTCATGGTGCAAGAATGGGAAACAATGACCGAAGTAGGCACACATTTGATGTGACAATCACGCGACACGTAAGGTCTGGCGGATGGAGATTCTCTTGGCTCAACTGGCCCTCATGTGACCTTTGTTTCCCAAGGGAGCGGTTGTCAGGCAGTGAGGCATCGATGCTGCTTCACTACACAGTCTGTCAACAAAAACACAATAGAGGTTTTCCCGCATGTAATAATTCTTTATTATGGCCCCCGTAGAGCTTGCCAGACATATTCGGCTTACTGTCTTATAACCCGAGGGGCCGTGGACCCTTTATCTGTCCAAGGTTTGTGTTATAAAGGCCCTTGGTGACCAGGTGAGGTAGATTAAAGTAGATGTACTTGAATAGTCAAATGTGAATTTATGAAGTAGTTTACCTTTGCTGAGAAACTTTCACCAGTTTGACTCATGTTAACCATAGCTGAGGGGACTGTGACATTTTGTTCTATCCTGGAACTGAAGCGCCATTGTTTAATGGAATCGGTTTAACTCAAATTGGTTTAAATCGGTTTAGCTACCACTAGGGCTATCGAAGGCAGCTATGCTCTGACAGCGAATGGATGCTGGATGGATCGAGCCTGGAAAGATGGAGAGATGGATGGAATGATGATGGGAAGAACACGGCTTATAAATATGAAAAAACGGTGTAAAATGCAGAGTTCCACCACACGACAGTGTGCGATGTAATGATACACTTAAAAATTACGAATATCAATGGCAGGCAAAAAAAAACGTGCTAAAGGAGAAACTAGGAGCTGCGCTGAGGACCCTGGGATGGGAGCTACACGAGCGATGTCTGATAAGCTTTCCCATTATGCATCTAGAGATAAGCCTACACTGACATATAAGCTGATTTTTAATTTTTATTTTTTATTGCTCATATGGGGGGGTTAAGGGCCTTGGGGAAGGACCTAACAGAGATGTAACTATTTTGCTAAAGGCAACATTTGAGACAACCACCTCTGATCACAAGCAGCTGAACCTACTGATCCACACACACCATCCCCCAGTGACCTTACCCCAGTGCAACGGCGATCAGCCACCTCTTATATCATTGGGGACTCCCTAATTTGGGGTAGAATCACCCTCCACAACTTCTGTTGCCTTCATCCTGGGTTTAGTACGTTGACCTCCTATCTGCTTGATGACGCTATGGAGCAGGCCTTCTTTAAAATAAGACATGCCTATTACTCAGAAGATGCCCCATAAACCCCAACCAGTACCATATGCTCACCGAATTTAACACCGTATGATCAAACGGAACATACTGATTCATCAGTTCGAATCCTTACATCTAATTATTCAATGAAGCCACACTTTGCATAAATATATCTACGTGGGAAAAAAATTGTTTTGCAACTGTTGCTCTTTATGGGGGGGAAAAATTACACACTCTTGGAATAGTTATAGTAGAAATCTGGGCAGTCATTACAAAGCATATCACAATTTTAAATGGCATCCTGTTACACCTCATTGCATTGCATCACATTTAATTATACAATAACTGTTGCATTACTCTGCAGCTTAACTTAACAACATACTAATAAGTACGTAATATCCTTCCATGCACCTACCTGTGTTTATAGTCATCAGATTCTGACTTTTTCTGATCTATTTATAAAGCCCAGTACCACCTTTTCATGGTATCTTCACGTGATCAAGGGCAATGATAAGATCTCTGTTACGGAAAAAACACAAGGGTAGAAGAGTTAAAGGAAATTCAGTGGTTTGTGTCAGAAAACCCTAATGCATAGATTTATAGAAACAATTTATTCAACCACATCATTTACCAAAAAAGAAGGAGCCAGCAAGTGCTGGGAGTTTCCTGCGTATTACTGACAGCTTTGGTATAGTTCAGTGTTTCTCGACCCAGTGCTTGGCGGCCCCCAGATAGTCCAGGTTTTTGTTCCCTCCTAGTCCCTCAAAAACATGGACTGTCTGTTTGGGAGCTGGGAAGGAGCAAAAACATGGACTGTCTGGTTGGGAGCTGGGAAGGAGCAAAAACATGGACTGTCTGGTTGGGAGCTGGGAAGGAGAAAAAACATGGACTGTCTGTTTGGGAGCTGGGAAGGAGCAAAAACATGGACTGTCTGTTTGGGAGCTGGGAAGGAGCAAAAACATGGACTGTCTGGTTGGGAGCTGGGAAGGAGAAAAAACATGGACTGTCTGGTTGGGAGCTGGGAAGGAGCAAAAACATGGATTGTCTGTTTGGGAGCTGGGAAGGAGCAAAACCATGGACTGTCTGGTTGGGAGCTGGGAAGGAGCAAAAACATGGACTGTCTGGTTGGAAGCTGGGAAGGAGCAAAAACATGGACTGTCTGGTTGGGAGCTGGGAAGGAGCAAAAACATGGAGCATCTGGGGGTCCTTGAGAACTGCTCTGAGTATTACTGGTATGGGTGTTTCTGAAATGTTATGAGTAGATTCATTATAAAATCAATTTCACTAAACAGATTTAGAGGAGACAGTCAGGCCCTTGTTTTTTTTCTCATATTCATAAAACCTGTTATTTTGATGTTGTGGGGAGAATTTTTTCGATCCCCAAAATGGGAAATGAAATTTTACAAAAATCCATGATTGAAATAAAAAAATTAAAGATGCCAATAGTCCTGTATTTTGTTTGGTTACTTATGGTTAAGGTTTGGGCTGCTGTTGTTGCATTTAGGGTTAACCCTGTGTGTGTGTGTGTGTGTGTGTCAGTGTGTGTTAGCTGATGCAAGTCCCCCAATACACCTATGTGTATCTGTGCCTTGGGGCAGCGTCACAATAATGTAAAGGCAGCCCCTCCCCTCTTGACAGCACACTTACTGGCAGGGCGTAGCAGAGTTTCCCGTCAGCTACGTGCGAAACTTGCCTTCTGGCAGCTACCCAGCCACAGTGACTCGGGAGCTGAGGCGTGCGACTCTGGGCTGAGTCAGGCTCATTTGCCCTTCGCCGTCATGCTCAGCTGCATGGGCGTGAAAAAAGGGCGGCACTTTCAATATAGGACAGCTCGAGAGAAGTATGCAGGCAGACTCTACATTTTTTGAATGTCTTAGTGGAATTATCTCACACCTCTCATCTTGCCTAAACTTCAGTGTCTGATTAGAATAACATAAACAATCATGCACATCAATTAATCCACCTGCTTTCAGCCGCTGATTTGGTTCAAGGCTGGGGGGCCAGTGGCTGGGCTCAGGGTAACAGCCGGCATCAGATGCTGGCACACGCATTCATCATATAAACATATGTACGAGCACATAGAGGCACATACAGAGCTCGCAGATGCTTGCTAAATTCTGTAATAATGTTTCAGATTTACTGGCTTCATAGCAATAGGTCATTGACATGCAATGTTTAACATACCTGCACATATCCTCCACATAGACATTTTCTTTTTATTAAGTGTCATAATTTTTGTGACTGACTCATTCAGGTCTGTTCTTACCATTTTGCTGTTAATTCTGCTTGTAGTCACTGGCTACCAAAGGGATGCCAAACACAAAGGTGTCGTAATTAAAAAGAACCCAATGATGTTTGTCCATGAACTTATGAACTCAGAACAGCTCTTATAGAACTATAAATTGGGTTATAATGTATTACTACTTGAAACCACACACACACACACACACACACACACACACACACACACACACACACACACACACACACACACACACACACACACACACACACAGGTTATCCCTATCTTTATGGGGCCCGCTCATTCATTTCTGTGGGAGAAATGCTAACGCTAACTATGACAACCTTAACCCCTACCCAACCCTAATCATAACCATAAGTAACAATTGTGTTCCCATAAGGTAAGGTGTACCCATTCACACACACACCACACACATATATAATGAATATTTGTAAGCAAATTAAAGAAGTAATGACTTTGTTATATAGCCAGTAATTCTGCAATATTTTTACTGAATTTAGCAAGCCTCCCAAGACTATCTGTGAGCGCTGTCACCTATCCGTGTAAAGTCATACGTTTTGTCTCTGTGACCGTTATCATACCATACCACGGCTCTGGCTTTACAGTTTCCTTAAAGACACTGAGTCACCAAAGGTCAAAGGGCATAAAAGCGTCCCCGCTGCAACCCTAACCCCCATCATGCTCAGCAGCTGGGATGTGATCATTAGGATTTTGCTGAATAGGGCATTTCTGGTTGTGGCTGTTTTACATGTATCCTACTAAAGAACGCAGTTATAAAAACTTGAGATAAATACGCGTAGCTTCTTCCTGGCTTAGCTGCTATCCCTTCCACTATCTGTCTTTTGTTTCTGAGGTATGAAAATCAACATCCGTGCAGGGGCTGGTGTCTGAATTTCCTTAGATTTGGTGCTGGGCTTTTTGAAACATCCTCCATGATGTTATTTTTTTACTTGTTAATTTGACAGAATCTTTGCGGTCTTTTCATGCTCCTAAGGCCACAAAAACTGCTTTCTGCTCCTATCGTAAATCATTTCACTTAAAGTAGACTGAACAATCCAAATATGTCTAGAAATGATTATATATACTGGGTTGTGGTGGGGTATGGAGAGCACTTTGGAAAGTCAGGTGTTAGGATTTGTGTTATTTGTAAGCTCCATCCATTCCTTGTTCTTCTATGTCGTTTAAATTGCTGTGCTTTTCAAAAACCTGGAATAAATGCGTCCTCTAACCATGGTACAAAGTTTATTTTATTTTGTCCTTGGCAAACCCACCTGAATCCTCCACACAATGACCTTCTCCAGACTGAGTAGAACTTAAGTCACTTCTTCCTGAAGTCCTCCGAGTCTCCAGACCTGTCCTTCATAACCCTGAACAGAAGCGTTTGAGAGGTGGAACGAAAAATTTAGATTTATTTATATATATATATATAGATTCCCCAAGAGTTTACATATTAATTGTTTATATTAGTACTGTTTAGTAATGTGTGGACTGGTTTTTATTAAACAGAAATACCATAATGTATCCGTCAGTCAGGAAGGAGATTGATGTTGATCTGCATTCCAATTCTGGTGGGTTTAAACCGACAGCCGATGCACTCAGGTCTTGTAACCTGTTCCTTGGTAGTGTCTTCACACTACGAACAATCAGACTAGCCAAGGGAAAACTGTAGCTTTAATTAATGTCTTTGAACCATTCAACTGGCCGAAGACCTGGGTTGTAAGTGGATAATAAGAGGACAGCAGCCGAAAATAATTCATTCACAATCACACGCTCTCATCCATTATTAAAATGCATAGTGGCTGATAGTGTGTAATTGCCTAATACCGACGGTAATCCATTATTAAAATTAAAAGTGTGTAATTGTGCTTCATCATTATGGCTTAGAAATGCAGGTAGGTGTGTCTGACTTGACCAAGCCTCCCAGCAGCAGTTGTTTCAGGACCTCGGCTCTCTGTATGACCGGTTTTTCCACTTAGCATCATGCTGACACAGAAACGCTGTTCTCTCTTTTGTTTTTCTTAAGAACTTTTTATTAGAAAACAAGAGCTATACAAAGGATTTATTGCACGCACGTATGTAATAAAGACCACACATTTACGCATTCACAGAGCAGTGTGCGGTAAAACCACTGACAAGCTGAATATTGAGCAAACACAAAGCAGCTGATTAAGGGAGGTCTTTAAAACATTCGTCCAGCATGCAGCTTCTGACTTCATATCACCAAAGGATCTAACTCCGGTTTTGCAGCATGTATCCCTCCTTCGCTGCCCTGCTCTTTGCCAGGACTCATTTATAACCAGGGAAAACCTGGACTGAGGTGAGTGATGTGCCTTATGTTCTGGGACGGAAGCAGGTGAAACGGATCAATCGCAGATTGTGGATCAGCTCGCTTCACTGCACAGCACAGACAAAACTAATGCTGTCAACCTCTTTAAGACTTTATGGGAAAAATGACAACAAAATAATGATGATAAATAATAATAACAAAAAACAATAATAATAATAATAACAACAATAATAATAATAAAAGAACAACAATGTGCAGATACTGTGTCATTATTGGTTCATACAACCTACTTTAGCCAAAACATTGGCATACATCTTTTTGCAACACCTCCCTCCACACAGAAGGAGAAAGCAGATAAGTTTTTGAACTGGCAGGAGGTTTCACCATCCCAGGTTTATGGGCACGTATCTTACACCCCACACCTTTACTGGGGGCAGACAGAATTAACACTACTTCTCTCCAACAATGCCCCATCACAACCCTGGCCTTGCATCCTCCAGCTTCCATCCACTTGAGTTCTTTCCAAACTTATAGACCAGGCGTCTCCCATCCACTCGGTCCAATATCCCCCGCTTGTAATAGTACCTGTTGGCAAGGCATGGGAAACAGTCAGAACCAGGATCTTGGTGTTCTATGTCACCAAAGGTGAGGTGCCTGGTTAACTCAAGCTGCCAAACAAGGAAGAGGCTCCCACTAACATCGGGGTGAACCACAGATTCAGGCTTCATCTCTCACCTCATTGCACGGCTGAGCTTCTCGTACGTCATGCTGCTGTTTCTCTTCTTCTGGCCCCAGAGCTGGGCAACGGCTTCGGATTTGAGGAACTTGAAGACACCCTCTTGCCGGTCCTCCCATTTCATCAGCCCGTGGTTCAGCTCCGGTTGAATCAGGATGTCACGGATAAATTCCCAGAGGTGAGTTCCTCGTGGTGCTAGATAGCAATCAGGGCATTTTTAAGGACCGACACTCAATAACACCACCTATGTCCCTATAATTACCCCTTCGGTACTGCAGAGCTTAAGTTTCTGTGATACTGAGAAACTTTCTCTGCTTATTGAGGAAAACAAACTATACATTGTATTTAATAAAAAGAACCCGTGAAACGTGCTATTATCGACAAGGTCATTGTTGAAGGGTTCTCAATGTAATTCTAGAACTTTGTTTTTCAGCTTGTGGGTATGTCACAATGCTAACACAATTAAGCAGCTCACAATGGAAATGCTACTTGTAAACTCTCAATGCTTATGTTACTAGGAAACTCCCTTTCCTAGTGATACTGGTGAAGGGAAAATGCTGTATCTTCTACTCACAGTGCTTGCCTTTTGCCGTCTCATAAAAGTGTCCAGATCCATGGCTGATTTTCCTGGGTCTTCCCCTGCCTCGCTTGTAAGTCTTTGTCTCTTCCTTCTCATCCTTGATTTGATCCACTGTTGGAGCAACCAGACAAGGAATCAGGTCTGGACAATGATGGCAGGCACCGGGAAATAGGTAAAGCAGTGGTCATTTGCAAGCACCTACCGGTAGGGAGGGAAAACTGTGCATCGTGGAACTCTGGGTCAGAATCAGATCCACCAGATTCGGGAGAGCTTGGTATCAAAAGGGTTCCTCCTGCACATCAATATTATGTTGTTTAAGTGTCATAAAGCAATATAAGACAATGTTAATACTTTGGCCTTGCTTAGCATTGGAAAGGTTCCATGGGGTACTTACTTGGAAAAGAGCTGTCCAGGGAGGTAGACCCAGACTCATAACCATTGTCACTCTGAGGGGTCATCCCTCCTGTCGTTCTCAGCCTATCCTGGCAGCTATTGAAGTCACCCCCTTCATGGGCTGCATCACACAAGGATGGAATATGTGAAATAGCATATTCATGCTAGCTTTTATAGATCTTGGCTAACCTTCATCTGTTTTAATCGCTCTTGGCTTACCATTAACTTTACCTATTTATTTAACTTCTTATATTACAATACGGTGAAAATTAGTGTAAGGGGTGAAATAGGACGTGTGGAAAATGGAGTCGATGGGGTTGAAATGTATGAGAATGCTATGGTTTGTGGAATAGTACAGAAAATGAGAGATATTCTGCGTACCGTCATTCACCACAACGGTTCTCAGAAGACTGTAGTCTTCTCCACTTTGGGAGTTCACAAGATCTGGGATGTCCTCCCAGAGCTCACCAAGAAGGTCCAAGGTCAAGTTCAAGTCATCGGTACCTAAAGTGACAGAGCAGAACTTTCATGAAGAGACCAAAGTAATCATATCCCAGGTGACCTGAAATGTCTGAAGGTTGTTGTAGCATCTGTACTTTGGGTAGAAATATTTTTTTTACTCCATTTCCGAAGTTTGCACCTCAGAGAAAAAAAAAATGTCAACAAAACTTGATGAGAGTCCAAAAAAGGATTGAGGACCCCCATGGTGTTAGAAGCTACTCCTCAAAAAAACATGTCAATTTGAATGTAGAAAAGAAAATAAAGACGTATTGCCATACTGGATGCTAGTGGTGTCTCACCAGGTTTAGCTTTGAGCTCCTGCAAGCTTTGGTACAGCCTGTGTCCCAGGGAGCCAAACAAGGCCAAGAGCATGTCGTAAGAGAGCTGACACAGCGTGGACCCGTCCATGGAGCAGCAGCTCATGTTCAGTGAGCTGGCGTCAAACTGGTTCTCCTCTACATAATAACTGATCCACTCCAAGACGTGCTGCTTTGTCCAGTGCTGAGGGGAGAGCTGGTACCACCTGAGAGTTCCTGCAGAGCCAGATGGGTTTATCAGACACCTTCTATTCTCTAGACACCTGGAAAATAATCTTCAGCGTTCTAAACAGCCATGTACATCTTTTGCAAATCTGCCAGCCAATTATCTCCAGCCATTCAAATAGGCAGACAGCCACGTCAATGTGTGCAAGAAATCAATATGGCTAATTGCCCGCAGGGCACTTTATATGGATAATGTTCCTAAAGTCTGTTCAGCCCTCTGGTCTTTTCTGAGACTGCCAGATCACAAGAAATCTTTACAATAATGAAGGTTGAGTTAAACTTTTCTGAAGATGATTATCACGAGACAACGAACCACAGCGCACATCCAGCTCTAGCTCGGATGGCTAGCTCTATGTCCGGGTGCCTGTCGTGATTGTCTCTGCGCTTACCTGAGGCATTGGTGGAAAACGAATCATTGCTCATCGATAGCTCGGGCTCCCTTGAGATGAGATCGGCAGGCAGGATCGGCAGTGGATCCTCAGACCCGATCCGGTACATGGTCCAATTGGCATTGTTCAGTATGCTACTAAACTCACTGGTTACCGACATTGGAGCTGCTTGGGAGGAGGGTACGATGGTTGGATTGAAAGAGACACAAAACCCAGGCATGTTAGAAAATAATGTATCATCTATCCATCCATTTTCTGTTCCCGCTTGTCCTATGCAGGGTCACTGGGGTCTATAGCCTATCCTGGAAACTACGGGCGCAAGGCAGAGAATAATACTGCACAGGGTGCTACGAGGTGCCAGCCCGTCACACAGAAGGTGATGTATGACGAATATAAACATTTTCACAAGGGGAGAACTCCACGATCACAAATATACACAGAATCTACGTCTTCGTGATGAAAACAGCAAGTATATAGTTCATCTGTATTCTAATAAATAATTTTGTAAGCATTATACAAAATAAAAAAACAATAACACAACAACAAGTAAACATTTTAGACATGTGGGGACTTATTAGAAATACGCTCATATTTTTGATTTGATTTCTCAGCCCCTTTATGCATGCAGAGTTTCTATGTAAAGTTAATCGAACCTTGTACCTACCTGTCAGTGAATTGTGATAGTTGCCAATGAAAAACAAAGATGTAGAACAGAAAAGAACTATCCACTCTTAGAAGCTGACCCTCTCAGCTCTTAGGATTTCAACTGTCACACTCTATAAAATCTGCTTGACTAACACCAAGGCACACCTGATTCTTACCTGTTCTCTATCCTCTGATATATACTCATGAAGGCGGGGCCTAGTTGGGGAATTCCACTGACTGGGCCACGCCCCCCACCAGCTACGCTCTAAGAAATAAATAAGTCTGGTCTCCTCAGTGCTCCCAGCCTCTCATTCCAGGCCAGACAAAGATGATTGATCTCTCTCAATAACAAATGTATATGTCATTGACATCTCAGAAAGTACTCTGCTGTTGTACCTCTGAACATCTCCCGCTGGCACCGCAAATAGTGGAACAGCAAAGCCACATTGTCACTGTCAGCTAATAGAAAAAAGACACTAGATTGCTACCCTGAAAAATGCACTTCAGGTGCCTTTCTGGTACATGGCAGGTTTGCGGTGCTAGGTGCTATGTTTGGGACCTGCTACAGGTAGCATTCTTGTTGTAGGAGATGCTAAAAATTCAACCACTTTCTGTAAAATGAAACCCCTCCCATACAAACAGGTAGCAAGGATAACATCTATAGTATTGGTGCTAGGTAGTTGAGTCAGCTTTGCTCACTTCTCCCCCTGGTGGCTGGAACAGACATTTTCATAGGAGGATTATACAATTACTCTCTCCCCACCTGCTGGATGACACATGCGTGCTGCCCATTGAGAATACTGTTACCTCCAAGAACAACTGTATGCCGTGTTACAATCTAGCGCCTACAATGGGCTTGATAGGTCCGTACAGGTTCGAGTCAACAGTAGGCAGGAGTTCATCATTTCTGAAGTTATTATTTAGGCTTATTCTGTGTGACCTCTAGTCGGTACCAGCTTCAGAATCTCAGTCTGGGGATCACCCTCAGCACCTATGGTGTGAAACATGGCCTTTTAGGTATTTGGTCTGAAATGAAAACTGGACTCAAGACATTGCGGGGTATGAGAGGGTGAGGAAAAGCCAGTCTGGCTCGATCAAGTTGTGCCATATTTTGAGGGTAACTTTTGTATATGTGTGTGTGTAAGCATACTTTCTGGTCTTTCTATCTAGCCAACAACTTTTCCATTACCCCCCCCCCCCCCCAGGATATCAGCATCTCCTTTCCAAGATTGCGTAATGCATCCGGCCTCCTCTCCACATAATGCGTGTATAGAGGCGTGTCGACCGAGGCCTTGGGAATGTTGGTAGACGGGTCCACACAAATGCGGTGACGTTCCTCCACAGCCTGGAAAGAATGGGAAAACCCCCACCTTGTTCTCCGTCCCCTTCCTCGCACTAGATGCCTTTGAGGCTCATGGTCATACATAGACTGACTGGGAGAATTCAAAGAACCAAGAAATCTTACATTACAACAGCAGTTATTTGATCTCTTGTAAAAATAAAACAGCACTTAACTGCCAGGTGTAATTTGGTCTAATTACTCCTTTCTGCCACAGAAACGCCTCTTCTCTCTATGGCGTGAGAGTAAAAAGCGAGACATGCGCTGTTGCCTTCTCACACAATATCTGTGTCTTGCCAGATAGGAGATTTACGGCATCAGGCTGTTAGCGTAATCTGAACCATCGATCTAAGTTAATTTTAAATTCCCGTATTTCGTCACGAGAAATATTTACCATCCAACACACCTGCTTAGATGACAGCAAAGTTCCGCATTGTTAAAAACGCATTTCACAACTCCAGAAGGAAAATTTATATATTGTGCTTATGTTTACTTGTCATCACATTAAACAGTGACTTTTATGAGTGTAATAAACTGTTGGTTTTATTGCTTGTTTTTTAATCCCTTTTGATCCAACAAGCCCAACCACCACTTTCTCAGAGTTTTAATGAAGAAACTTTTGCCAAAACTCTAAAAATTATTTTGCCGTTGCCAAAATTATCGCAAATGCCTTATATCAATGGTTTTCATCTGCTTTACTATGTAAATTATTACCATTTAGGTGATCTTGAGTGTCACAAAAGCCACAATTAAATAAAATGTATAATAATAATGCAGATACTCCTCACTTAATGTTTCATTTCTACGACTAGGTCGGTAAGCGAATTGGGCGATAAGCGAGGAACTGTCCTGTACCGATATTTCAAGCATAATGTACTTGTAGTGGGTTTGTATCGACCATCTTTAGATATTGTTTTAATGTCACATTTGCGCCATTCATAACATCCACCCATCCATCCATCCATCCATTTTCCAAACCGCTTATCCTACTGGGTCGTGAGGGGTCTGGAGCCTACCCCGGAAGCCCCCACTACAGTATAAACATTTATAAATATACTAAATGTTATGAATGGGGGGGGGGCAGCATGGTGGTGCAGTGGTTGGCACTGTTGCCTCACACCTCTGGGTCCCGGGTTCGAGTCTCCGCCTGGGTCACATGTGTGCGGAATTTGCATGTTCTCCCCATGTCGTCGTGGGGTTTCCTCCGGGTACTCCGGTTTCCCCCCACAGTCCAAAAACATGCTGAGGCTAATTGGAGTTGCTAAATTGCCCGTAGGAGTGCATGTGTGAGTGAATGGTGTGTGAGTGTGCCCTGCGATGGGTTGGCCCCCCATCCTGGGTTGTTCCCTGCCTTGTACCCATTGCTTCCAGGATAGACTCCCAACCCCCCACGACCCAGTAGGATAAGCGGTTTGGAATATTGGATGGATGGATGGATGGATGGATAATGATAATAATAAGCAGGTGAAGTGTTTTGTGAATAATAATTAACAGATTTGCTGCATTGACCCCCTTAGTTCTGAGACCTTGGTGATGGCTGAAGGTTTCTAGGAAACAGAGCTTAAGCAACTGCAGGCTGGAGACCCTTCCTTGAGCTTGGATCCAGCATGTAGCTCATACTGTTCTTGTAATTGGGTGCCTAGGCTGAGGGAGTCCACCCCAGAGCCTGGGAACTCTGTGTGTCCCCATTAAAGATTAATCCCATGGCCCATTATATCAATACACATCTGTTGATCATTTACAAGGTCAAGCCCTAAAAATCTAACCTGCAGAAATGCCTGCGGCTGCTGGGCTGTGGAATACCTTTGTCTGCAGTTCACTTGTCCTTAACCAACCTACGCTGAGAATTCTCCGGGAAGAACAGAGCATGGAGGTCTCCACAGTGCCCCTTACTGGTCAGTGCGATCAACATGTAACCACTCTCAGGCATTCTAATGGAACACAGAGTACTGCCAGAAAGATCGGGTCAGCATAACTTGGTAGCATTTGTTATTTTGATGTATCCCTTTGCTCACAACCATTATTGCCAATTTCTATAAGGATGGTTTGGAAGCCAAGGCAAGGCTAGAGCATGCCTGAAAGAACTAGTATGGGCAACACTATGAGCGGTTTAGGGAATGTCAGCAGCGGTGTATGATAATTCACCTGTTTTAACTAGTCTTTTTTACTTGTTTAGTCCTAAGTGAGTACCAATTGTGTTCAGGCTATTATCTGGGAAACTGAAGGTCAAAGGAAGGTCAAGGGGGATTTTTACGAATGACTATGGCGTTACTACTGGGGAATTGTTGAAGAGGAATGCTGAGCTCCATCAGCAAGCGCAGGGTTAAAAGCAGAAAGTGGATAAGCGGGTTATTGCTGGCGAGAGACTTATCAGTATGGAAAGAAAAATCCTTAAGGTCTTCTCTAGGTTTTATCTTTAGCAGAAAACCCACCGTGAGGGAAACTCAAGGCAGGGTGTGGATTTCATTAAGGTAAATATTGTTACCTGGGTGCCTATAGACAACCATCGCCAGCGAGCTACCAAAATCACCCCCAGTCACCTGCAGTTACGCACGTGACACCTAAGAGTACATGGCCTAATCTTCACGTGCACCCTGCCAAAGTTATTTATACTCGTATGGCTGCCTAAGTGTTACAGAGAAAAAAAATCTGAAAATACCGTGTCATCCTCTCCAGTGAGGGCTGAGACGTCACCCTGAATGGGGGCTTCAGCCAGCCTGACAGATTTGTCAATTTTACCGCTGTTTTGCTGACTAACAATGTGATTAAGTGTTTCAAAAGAGCACAAAAGCTGTGGCGAAGTAGAGAAATAGGCCTTGATTGGCATAATTTGCATAATTTATGTTAGTCACACATCTCATTGTTCTCACGCTTTTCTTGCCAGATGGGTGTTTGCTTAGGCAATTTAGGCTAAGCCCCTTTGCTCGGTGCTGCAATAAGCAGAACTTGTCCAGACAGGGCAGTGCCTTGAGCAATCAGTGAGCAGTATTCACTGCATTCTCCTCCAGGGTAAAAAGAACTGGCAGTTTTTGATGAGTGCATTTGCAACAACAACGGAAAATGTTCCGGGCTAATTGCACTAGGTATTCCACATTCATGTTCCCTTAATCGTTCAGAAGCTCAAGTCAATATTTGTGAAGTGGGTGGCCTTCTCCTTACATAACATTTATAAACCAGCCCTTGACTGATGACTCTGTCGCTTGAGTTCTACTGCCCCTTCACCTCCCCCCCTTCCCTGCTGACTTCTGCACAGGGTGTAATGGCTTCAGTGGGGCCCTTGGTCAGCATGCTCTCTGCTTCTCTTTTTAAGGCTGGTCCCCAAGAAGACTGGGCTGGGATGCTGCTCACTGGGACCTGCTTGATCAGCGCTGTCAGAAACCCAGCACACTCTGGGAGCTGCAACTGACATCTATGGTTCCCTTCAGCACTCGAGTTTTCCGCTGGCTTGGAATAACCAAGGCAGCATCTCACAGATGGCTGTAATCTGTCAATCGACTCATCTTGAAAAGTTGCAGTTAGCGAGACTTTTAATTATGATCAATTCGTGCGAGCATGCTCCTCAACTGTCACGTCAACTGAAAAACCATCCTGAGTTATTGTCACGTGGGTATTATGGGCATGTGGGTTTTGTTTATCCTTGTGCCTTTGGTACGTCAGCCGGGATCGCGGGACTAATTAATTGCCTTGACAATTGCGGCGTTGGAACAATGGTTGGGATTGGTTGGGAAAGTGAAGGGGGAGGATCGCATTACAGAAAAGGCACCCTGGAAGTTAGGACAAGAGACCCGGAGGAGAGACCGGAAAAAGGCGCACCAGGGAGTGGACAGCAGAGACCCGGAGGCGAGACCGGAAAAAGGTGCACCAGGGAAAGGACAGAAGAAACACCGGACGAGGCATCGGGAGAAGACGCACCGGAGAGTGGACAGGGGAGCCGATACTGGAGAGCGGAGCACCCCGAGTGGCGATCGCGTCTCGAGACGCTCTGTCGGGGAAGGAGTCGCTGGGACGCCGGAGCGGGGGAGAGTAACTGGGCATTCCCCCCCGCAGCGAGTTAAGTGAAAACTCTGTTCGCTTGGACAGAGCCAAATATCGGGTCGGCGTCGGATCTGGGGTCTGGTTTAGGCTGATATAGTGGCGGGTGTTCGAAACCAGGTTACCAATCCTCCCTGTAGTGGATACCGTGATATGGTGTCGTTTGTAGTGGGTGTGTACGGGTGTTTCGATTTGTGTGTGTGTGATTATTGCGGTGCCCTGTGGGGGTGATAAGTGTGCGGTAGTGTGCCTTTGTCGCGATACCCTCGGTATTCCTATACGGCGATTGTGGGTCGTGCTGTGGTAGAATCTGTTTGCTCGCCTTGTGTTTGTCACCCTTATAGGCTGGGGCGGACGGAACCGGGCTTGTGGGGATCATCTGTTGCACGGACATCGCCTGGCCCCGCTGATCTGACAGTGGGCCCTGAACGGACTAAATTTTTATGACGTTTTTGTATGCCATCGGCTAGCCTTGGCGTTTTAAAGTGTGTTTTTATTCTTGTTGTAAAATAAATTGGTAAGATACCAACCCTTGGGTGTTTGGGTGTCTGTGGAGCCACTCATACCAGCACAACCAGTTGGAACCAAATTGGAGGGTCCTGGTGCCCTATGGTAACATCAGGTGGCGTAGTCGGCAGGATATTACTGGTTCGTGCTGGGTGAGTGGAGTTCACATACCCCACACCTATGATGGAGGCCTCTGGCCAACCGCGTTCAGGAGCTGCTCAGGGCCCTTACTCGGGGAGTAATGTAGTAGCGATGTCGCCTTTTTTTATTGGGTCGCCTTGGGTGCCTAGATTTGGGGGTAGTGAGTCAGCTGTCTCATATGGGGAATGGAAGAATAGAATTAAGGCAATGTTGAGGAATGAGTCCTGGGATCTGCAGCAGCAAAGTGATTTTATAGTGGGGGCTTTAGAAGGTGGTGCCAGGAGAGAGGTAGTAGTTTTGGAGGAGCCTTTAAGGAATACCCCCGAAGGGATATTTGCCTACCTGGATGAGCTCTATGGTGATCGTGTGCCTGTGGCCCATTTGAGGGGTATGTTTTTTGATTGTAGGCAGAAAGCTGGTGAGACGGGGAGGGCCTTTGCCTTGCGGCTGCGGGAATTACATCAGCGCTTACAGCAGCGGGACCCGGTTATGATGGGAAATGCAGATCAAGTGCTGAGGGACCAGTTTGTGACAGGGTTGCAGGATGCAGATTTAAGGCAGAATTTGAACCGCTTGATCCGCCGGAGGGAACTTAAGACATTTGATCAGGTGCGAACCGAGGTTCTCTGGGCAGAGGAGGATCGTCAGGCCATGGTTTGGCAGCCACCGGCTTGTGCACAGGTTGCAGCTAACAGGGCTCTGGATGGGAGAGAAGATGATTGGAAGGCAAAGTTGCAGGAGGAGCTGCTACAGGAAGTTCGTGGGCAGTTTGAAGAACTGCAGAACAAAGTGATGTCGGAGCTGCGGGACCTAAGGGCTGGAGCGGACTCTAGGATGCAGGGGATTGAGCCAATGCCCCAAGGGATGTTACCAGGACGGCCAAGTGGTGCCCAGGATCGTATTGGGCATGCTCAACCCACACAGGTGCTGGCCCCTCGAACAGCAGCCCGGAACCCCAGGACCCAGCTACCACGTCATCGATTTCAATGGGATGAGCAGGGACGTCCCATTTGTGGCCGTTGTAAACAGGCAGGGCATATTGCACGGAATTGTGGTGCCACCTCCCCAGCTTTAAACTAGATTGTCCAGACACCAGGGCCCAGGTGTCTGGAGTGGAGTTGCAGGGCCTCAGTCAGTCTTCAGAGGTTTTAGTTGGGACTTGCCCTTTGGTGACGGTTGGTTTTAATGGGATGGAGGTAGAATGTTTATTGGATACAGGGTCAGAGGTGAGTTTATTGCCTGAGAATGTCTTTGACAAACTTCCAGGGAGAAATGAGAGGGTTGTGGGGGAGGCTACATGGTTGACTTTACGGGCCGCGAATGGGCTAGAGATCCCTTATGTGGGCTATGCCCTTGTAGATGTGAAGGTGGGTGGATTATTGCTGCCCAAGAAGGGAGTGGTAGTAGTAAAGGATTTAAAATCATGCCAGCAGCCCATTTTGGGGATGAACATCATTGGGGCATGCTGGAAGGAACTGTTGGCGAAATCCCTCTCTCAGTCTGATTTCCTTTCAGGACAAGTGGACTTCCAAAGTCACCACGGGTGGGCCAAGGCTTTGGCACATTGTAAGAGGGTGGTAGCGGAGGCGGAGGACATCCAGCCAGGGCATGTACGGATAGGACAGCGCCAGGGTGTGATCGTGCCCGGCCAGAGCGAGATGGTTCTAGCAGCCCGAGTGTTTGGACCTAGGGTGCAAACTGGGGTGTATGGGCTGGTGGAGCCATTGGAGGGAGGGGGACCAGTGGATGTTGCCCGGAGTGTAGTTAAGATTGAAGGCGGTAGGGTCCTCCTCCAGGTAAGGAACCTGCACCCAGCTCCAGTACAGCTCCACAGGCATCAGAAGTTGGCGCGAGTGACCCAGCTGAGGCCTGCAGATATTGTTGACCCTGTGGTCACCCTGCGAGAGGTAGAGGGAGGTGTGATTGAGGTAGGTGTAAGGGCAGCAAGTGTGGAGCCGGCGGGGATGATGCCTTTGTTGCAGGAATTGATTGATCGGTGTGAGGGATTGATGGAGGAAGAACGGGAACAAGTACAAGGGCTGGTGACTACGTGGGCAGGTGTGTTCTCCTCAGGAGACCACGACCTGGGTAGTACAGATGCGGTACGGCACACGATTCCCACAGGTAATGCCGCCCCTGTTCGGGAAAGATATCGTCCAGTTCCACCTACCCTGTATCAGGAAATGAACCAGCTGTTGCAGGGCATGTTATCCACAGGTGTGATTCGAGGGAGCAGCAGCCCGTGGGCAGCACCCGTAGTCCTGGTCCGTAAGAAGGATGGTGCACTGCGCTTCTGTGTCGATTATAGGAAGCTAAATGCAATCACTCACAAGGATGCTTATCCCCTGCCCCGAATCGAGGAGGCCCTCACCAACCTTAAGCAGGCAAAGTACTTCTCGACCTTGGATTTAGCCAGCGGCTATTGGCAAGTAGCAATGGACCAAGGGGACCGGGAGAAGACTGCGTTTGCCACCCCTATGGGTCTGTTTGAATTTGAGAAGATGGCCTTTGGCTTGTGTAATGCCCCGGCAACCTTTCAGCGACTCATGCAGCGATGTTTGGGGGACCTGGGGACTGATAAAGTGTTGGTATACCTTGATGATGTGATAATATTTTCTGCCACGTTCAAGGAACACCTGGAACTTTTAGAGAAGGTGTTGAGCCGGCTTGGTGGCTATGGGCTAAAGTTGAAGCCGCAGAAGTGTAAGCTGTTTCAGCACCAGGTCCAGTTCCTAGGCCATGTGGTGGACGAGGCTGGGGTCCATCCGGATCCAGAGAAGATCAGGGCCGTGACAGAGTGGCAACCCCCAAAGACGGTGCGGGAGGTGAGGTCTTTCCTGGGCTTTGCAGGGTACTATCGAAGGTTTATCAAGGGGTTTGCAAAGATTGCTCGACCCCTGCACGCATTGTTAGTTGGAAAGGCAAAAAAGGGGCAGGCACCCGTTGTGTGGACTGAGGAGTGCAGTCAGGCCTTTGTTAGTTTGAAGGAGAGGTTGACCCAAGCGCCTGTGCTGGCCTTCGCAGATTTTTTATTACCTTTCCGGCTGTACACCGATGCGAGCCTTGAAGGCCTAGGGGCGGTATTGGCCCAAGTCCAGGATGGACAAGAGCACGTTATAGCGTATGCTAGCCGTAGTTTGCACCCGGCCGAGAAGAAGGACTCAAATTATAGTTCGTTTAAACTGGAGCTCCTGGCCCTGAAATGGGCTGTGACGGAGAAGTTTAAGGACTATCTATGGGGGGCTCAGTTTACTGTGTACACTGACAATCCTTTGGCACACCTGAGAACGGCTCGATTAGGGGCGACGGAACAACGTTGGATGGCCCAGTTGGAGAATTACACCTTTGACCTCAAGTATCGGCCGGGGAAGGAGAATGTTAATGCAGATGTGTTGTCCCGGAGGCCGGATGTAGTGGAAGATGATGGAGCGACTCCATTGCCAAGAGTCCAAGTCCAGCAGAGAAGTATACAGGTGGAGGAGGAGCCAAGCTGGGGGTGGGACCCCGCACGATGGAAAAAGCTCCAAAGTCAAGACGTGGCTCTGAGGCAGTTGGCAGAGTATGTGTCCAGAGGACATCTTCCTGATGGGACTGAGAGGAAGCGGGCAGGTGAGGTGGTGCGTAAACTATTGAGACACTGGCCCCGCTTGTCATTGAGGGAAGGGGTATTGATGAGGAGAATCCAGGACTCCGCCACTCTGGAGGTTCATGGGCAGATACTGGTTCCCCTCTCTGGGAGGAAGGCAGTATGGGAGGAGGTCCATGCCCAGGTAGGCCATTTGGGAGGAGAGAAGACCCTTTCAGCCCTCCGTAGACGATTCTTTTGGCTGAACATGGAAACGGACAATAGAGATTGGATTGCTGCGTGTGAGAGGTGTGTCGTCCGCAAGTCCCGGACTGAAGGCAAGGCCCCCCTGGTCCCCATTGTGACCTCTGCTCCCTTGGAGGTGGTGGGTATGGATTTTTTAACATTGGGTCGACCCTGTGATGATTACCAGAACCTGCTGGTTGTGACTGACTTGTTTTCCAGATTTGCGTGGGTGATTCCCACCAAGGACCAGACTGCACGCACTGTTGCACAAGCCCTTTGGCATACTGTCATACAGCCATTCAGTTGCCCACAGCGCTTCCATTCTGATCAGGGGGCCAATTTCGAGTCTAAACTGGTGGCAGAGTTGTGCAGGTATTATGGATGTAGGAAGAGTAGGACTAGTCCTTATCACCCTCAGGGTAATGGGACCTGCGAACGTTTTAACCAGACTCTTTTAAACCTGTTGGGTACGCTAAATGAAGAGCGACAGAGCAGGTGGGTGGAAGCTTTGCCAGAGTTGGTGAAGGCTTATAACACTACTGTCCATGCATCTACCGGTTTCACCCCTCATTATGTCATGTTTGGCACCCAGGCGCGGCTCCCGTTGGATTTAGTGTTGGGAACGTGGACCGGGCAGGAGCAGGTGTCTGTAGAGGGGTGGGTACAGCAGCATCACCAGCGGTTGGCCAGGGCCTATCAGAAAGTGATTGAGCATTCTGCCAGGGCCAGTGATCACCAGGTACAGTTTCATTCCAAGAAGGTGCAGGGGGAGCCCCTCTTACCTGGGGAAAGGGTGCTGATACGTACCTTTAGGAAGATGGGGCTGGGTAAACTTGCTAATCGGTGGGAAAGAACCCCTTGTGTGGTGGTAGGGCAATTACCGTCTGGGATTCCAGTCTACCAGGTGAGGCCGGAAGGCAGAGATGGGCCTTTAAGGACAGTGCATAGGAACCGATTACGTACCTGTAAGTTTACTCCGAAGCCAGTGGTGGAGCCTCAGGTTGAGCCACCACGTTCTCAGGAGGGACCCAGGTGGATGGGGTGGCCCTGTTGGGGTGCCCCGTATTTGCCCAATGGGCCAGCTCCTGGGTATAGGCGGGAGTATTCCCAAGGACCAGGAAGTAGTGTTGGTGGGGGTGTGGAGACAGTACGCAGGTCACAGCGGGCTAATTTTGGAAAGAAACCAGTGCGGTATACCTGAAGGCATGCTATGGTGTATGATTGATGCATGGTGTGTTTTTTTGGGGAAGTTTTAATGTACCACTGGGAGCAGGCTCGAGGACGTGCCTATGAAAAAGTAGGGAGGAGTGTCACGTGGGTATTATGGGCATGTGGGTTTTGTTTATCCTTGTGCCTTTGGTACGTCAGCCGGGATCGCGGGACTAATTAATTGCCTTGACAATTGCGGCGTTGGAACAATGGTTGGGATTGGTTGGGAAAGTGAAGGGGGAGGATCGCATTACAGAAAAGGCACCCTGGAAGTTAGGACAAGAGACCCGGAGGAGAGACCGGAAAAAGGCGCACCAGGGAGTGGACAGCAGAGACCCGGAGGCGAGACCGGAAAAAGGTGCACCAGGGAAAGGACAGAAGAAACACCGGACGAGGCATCGGGAGAAGACGCACCGGAGAGTGGACAGGGGAGCCGATACTGGAGAGCGGAGCACCCCGAGTGGCGATCGCGTCTCGAGACGCTCTGTCGGGGAAGGAGTCGCTGGGACGCCGGAGCGGGGGAGAGTAACTGGGCATTCCCCCCCGCAGCGAGTTAAGTGAAAACTCTGTTCGCTTGGACAGAGCCAAATATCGGGTCGGCGTCGGATCTGGGGTCTGGTTTAGGCTGATATAGTGGCGGGTGTTCGAAACCAGGTTACCAATCCTCCCTGTAGTGGATACCGTGATATGGTGTCGTTTGTAGTGGGTGTGTACGGGTGTTTCGATTTGTGTGTGTGTGATTATTGTGGTGCCCTGTGGGGGTGATAAGTGTGCGGTAGTGTGCCTTTGTCGCGATACCCTCGGTATTCCTATACGGCGATTGTGGGTCGTGCTGTGGTAGAATCTGTTTGCTCGCCTTGTGTTTGTCACCCTTATAGGCTGGGGCGGACGGAACCGGGCTTGTGGGGATCATCTGTTGCACGGACATCGCCTGGCCCCGCTGATCTGACAGTGGGCCCTGAACGGACTAAATTTTTATGACGTTTTTGTATGCCATCGGCTAGCCTTGGCGTTTTAAAGTGTGTTTTTATTCTTGTTGTAAAATAAATTGGTAAGATACCAACCCTTGGGTGTTTGGGTGTCTGTGGAGCCACTCAGACCAGCACAACCAGTTGGAACCAAATTGGAGGGTCCTGGTGCCCTATGGTAACATTATCAATGGGCTGAAAATCACAGGAAACATCACTGATCCCAGAGCAACATCACAACGTCATGATTCCAGGTAATTTTAACAACCTCTAAGACAAAATGTCTCTACAGCCCCTCCTCCATGTACTGGAACAAAATACAACTGCAATAGATTAATTATTAAGTAGAGCATGAATGAAAGTAGTCTGAAATGAGACAAGAAGATTTGAAAAGCTATCATGATGGAAGAGCTTGCTGTTTTGTAACTCAAATAGGTGGGAGTGGGGGGGGGGGGTGGTATTTCACCAGGTGTTGATGTCATTTGTATACAGCTCTGTAAAAAATTAAGAGACCGCTCTGTGAACTGGAACGCTTCCAGGCTCCAAGTTTCTAAGACAGCAGTACAAAGTGAAGCAAGAGACAATGGCAATGACCAGAAACCAGCTAAGTAAAAAATACACTCAATGGCTGCATTAGACATTATTACAATTTAAAAATCATGCCATGATAGTTACTTCAATATCAGTTCAGATACATGACCTCGTGGCTATTAATGGAAATTAGCAGATCATTTTAAACTGGATTTGAGGAAGCACTTCTTTACACAGCGTGTAGAGTATGGAATAGTGTAGTGCAAGCTAAAACCTTGGGTTCATTTAAATCAGAGCTAGAAAAGATTTGAACAACTTTAAGCTATTAGTTGAATATTAGTTGAAGTGTCCTTGATTAGCTGAACGACCACCTCTCATTTCTAAATTTCTTCTGTTCTTAAGTAGAGGGCAGAAGCAACTTTGTAACACCAAAGATGACCGTTAACTTATCCCAAAAAGAATGGGAAACATTGAATGGTGTGAAGTGCACTGCTAGAACAGTTAGAAACTCTTAAAGACCTACAAAGCAAGGAGGAAGCCCTTCATCACAGAGTAGCAGAGAAGAACCAAGCAGGAATTTGCAATATATATATATATTTTACAGAGGTGCATACCCATAAACCATATAGTGCAACTAAACACATCGCTGTTTTCGCTTAATTTTTTCAGAGCTGTATTTGTATGATCTCTCCCACCCATTATGGTCCTTTATCAATGTAGATACGCTAAGAACCATGTATGCTGCTATATGGAAATAATAATAAACTGGCTTTAATGTGTAACATTGGCTTTAGGGGTAGCTGGTATGTCGACCCCTTGATGGCAGACAAGGCAGCGGGGCAACTTCGGTAGAATACTAATAATAAGTGTGCAAACATGCTATTACAGGTGTGGTGGGTAGGGACAGCTGGGAGGGGGGGGGTAATGTGAGAAACAAAATGGCTGCCACCTTCATGCATACAGTAACCCTTCTTGCATTGACCCTCCACACAGACCCGAGTATCTTTGGAGCTTTTTTTAGCAGAGTCTGGAGGGAGGGGGACAGCTGCCAGGGGGCCAGCCACTTCCACCCCCCACCCTCCCCCCCCCCGAAACCCTCCTCCAGTGCTTCGTGGCATTTCATCCAACGTCTCTGTGCCCTGCGCACCTCGTTACTGTCTCTCCTCCTGGGTTCAGCCCCCAAAGGGACCTCGTCCTCACCATCATCCTCACACATGGCCGACAGCAAGGAGACCCGGACCGTGGGCCAGCCGGCTGCCCGGAAGCAGGCTCAGAAGGAGGAGGCTATGGGCCAAGCAGTGGGGGCCCTGGCAAAGGGGACAGACCCACAGGGGAATGGAGAGACCCCTGAGCTGCCCTCGGCCGGCGAGGAGGGAGCACAGCAGGAGGGCGTCCCAGAGCTACCGCCCTTCGAGATTATCAGAGGGTGAGTGTGTCACTGCCATCTTCACAAGGGATCCACAAATGGTCGGAAAGCGCCGGCATTGGACAAGATGCGAAACCCGCGAGTGCAGAGCTGCCTCTCGGGCATGTGTGTAATGTCAGAACGATGACGAAACGGGGACTCTGTCAAAAACATTTGCCGATATTAACAATATCCTGCGCATCCGCTAACAATTGTCATGATTTAAAATGTTAAGAAATATCTAAAACTGATACTTGTCGCTGCAGGCTGTAAGACTCTGCCAATCCATTGAGGCTTAAGCTTTCTTTGAAGAGGAGGATGAAGGATGTGGTGCTTAATTCTTAGTCAGTGTAATTAAGTTAACAATACTTAAAAAATAAATAAAAATTTGTTAACAAAAAATTCCCATGGAAAGATTATGTTCTGCTGGGTCTGGATCAAGATTTTTCCACATGAAGAACTAGCTATACTTCATTGCTGTATGGCTTGCATTACAGCGCAGATTTGTACCGTAGCATAAATATTTAAATTTAGTCAGTGGAGCTGACTGTGATCTCTTTCATTTAAATGCAATTTATAAATCTCAGGCATTGTGAAGCTTGCTAAATGTGAGAAAATGAATGTACTTTTGCATGCATGGTGACACCTGCTGGTCGACACTGATATTGCATGAAATCTAAGTATAGCTGCCATTGCTAAGTCAGGAGGAAGACCGCTCTTGCGCTGGCCCGGGGAACCACGTAAAGGGTGATTTTCAAATTAGTAGTCCAGGGCACTTGCTGTATTCACAGTTCTCTCTAACCACTGCACTGTTTCCATATTCAAATTGCCATTTCCTCAGAGCAGAGCCAATATATTTTATTTAATTTAATTTTTCAAACCACGCACCATGCACCGTGAACCACTGAAAATAGTCTTGTGACCCACTTTGGGGTCGCAACCCGCCAGCTGAGAAACATTGCCTTAGAATTCCCTGTGATGGACTCTGCAGGGTCCTAGAGCCCTCTGTGTCCCGAGATAAACTCCAGGGTCTGCACTCCATAAATGGCTTTGTAAGGATAAAGAACACATTCATTTACTAGTCCAGACATGGAGGCTGGTTGATCTCATAGGAAGCCACTCGTTCTTGCTCCCTGAGGATGAGCAAGACCATCAGGAAATCAATGGTTTCTGGGCACTGCAGCCCAATAAAAGCCAAACGACTAGCCTCTGATATCATTGTGCTAATTATAGCTGTCTGACAAGCCAGACATACGGGGCTGTTGGCCACATTTGGTGTGGAAGTACCATGCCGGCCCCTCCCCTGCAAAAGGCATCATCTCCTCCTTCCTTCAAAGTCTCCAGAGCCTGAAGATCCCATAACAACAAATCTTGAGAATTTATCCACTGCAATAATTACTTTTTTAATTATTTTTAATTTTAATTTGAATTATGTGTCTATGTTGCTTGATTTTTTTTATTGTTGTAACTGCTGGATTAAAGTGTTTTTTTTTTAAGTAAATGTCAGCAGGGACTTTTCATGGTTCGTAATCTGTCCGTAATCATCGACTACCTGCTGCTCACATATAATACCACAATATCACTGATGAGGTCATGGAGCCATATTAATGGTACCTAACTTCTTCTGAATTAAACATCACGAATTATCACCAGTATTTCAAACCATCTCACTACAGTGCGATTGAACATTTAATTCTTGGATGAGAGGGAATTCACTGATAATTACCACCAGAAAATGATAATTCTTGCCTAAGTTCCGTTATTAATATATGCTGCCTCATCTTTTTTTGCTGCTTTTCCAGGGATCGGATAGACCCCTTCTTCTTCAAGTTCCAGTTTAAGAATGTGGAATATTCCTCAGGCCGCAACAAGACCTTCCTGTGTTTCCTTGTGGACTCACAAAGCAGCAATGCCGTGTTGCAGCGAGGCTACCTGGAGGACGAGCACGTGGGCAGCCATGCCGAAGAGGCCTTCTTCCAACAGGTGCTCCCGCAGCACGACACCAATCTAAATTACATGGTCACCTGGTATGTGTCGTCCAGCCCCTGTGCCTCCTGTGCCGCAAAACTGGTAGAGATCCTCCAGGCCCGCAGGACCCTGCGCCTCACCATCTACATAGCCCGCCTGTTCATGTGGGAGGAGCCTGAGATCCGGGCGGGGCTCAAGGCGCTAGCGGCTGCGGGCTGTAAGCTACGCATGATGAAGCCCTTGGACTTTACGTACACTTGGGATACCTTTGTGGAGAATGAGGAGCAGAGCTTTGCCCTTTGGGAGGACTGCAAAGACAACTACGAATATTACCAAGAGAAGCTGGCTGAGATCCTAGAGTAACAGGAAATGCTGCCCCCTAGTTATAGTCTGCCAATAGAGTACAGCTCAGTACCATTATGAAGGCAAAATATGTCGCCTTGGAGACGGACAAATTCTGGAGTTTTATCAATTCGTTTAGTAAATTATTTGCTCATCCTACACTTGGTTGTCTCTAATCTAGTATAGTTTAGTAAAAAGAAAGTTTTGAAGAAGAGTGTTTGATTTGAAATCCTCTGTCAAGTCACAGTTCACGATCTGATAGACAATTTTTTATTTTTGTTTCCTGGGACTCGAATTGATAAATAAGAGCAATTCCTGGGTGCTGAGAATGAAATTCCTTTGAAAGCAGTGTCATTTACAGTGCTGTCCGAAGAACTTTGAAGTAGTTGGAACTGTTTTCTTTAAGTGCAGTTCAATTAAAGATAACAGAGATGTGTATGACGTGTAAAGATATATCATGTCATGCAAACACTGACACACATTTTTCCAGTTAGTTGTTCTGTTTGTTATTGTATCATTTACTGAAAACGTTCTTTCTGACCTACGTAACTTCTTCCAAATGCCTCTGATGGGTGGTTAATTATTTCTGGATGTGTATACGCAGGGTGTGGAGTGTTGTTTTTCACGACGGTAAAAGCCACTGATATGTCCTTGAGTGTTGATGTCTGATTAATGTCATGGAAATTGTCTTTGAGGAATAAAAGACCTGACCAGAAATGAAGGACCTGACCAAAAAATATGTCTGTATTTTTCAGCCACTGAAAGTGAACATCCAATGGCTGCAATGATACAACTTCATAATGATGCTGTACTTGTTGTCATTCTTATTACTAATCAATCAGCTTAACTGCATGTTTTTTGATGGCAGTATTAAACCCGAGTATTTAGAAGAACTTGGAGCAGTAGGTGATTGTTTAATTAATTATGACTTTTGACGAGTTCTTAAGACACAATCAAAGAAAGCAAAGACAAATAGGGAAGATGTGTCTGCACCGTTCATCTGTTCAGTGTTTGCACTGAATAATGCAGTGTAGATACAGTGAAATGAAGATAAGTAACTTTTACACAATCCCAGAAATGCACACAATACCTTGCACTTGTTTCCAAGCAGCACGTGTTTATACCTGTAAGCAGCATGACCTTTGAGTGTCTGAACCTACAATCAAAGACACACATTAGAAGAAGAACAAATTAATTTCCTGCCCTTCAGAACATCACAGAGAAATTCACTGAAATGCAATTTCAGGTATATTCACTATCGTTTTATATCTGTTTTAAAATCCTTGTTTAAATAAAACGTGCCTTAAAACCATCTAATGTCACCAAACTGTACCTGAGCTGTAGTTTGGTCAGAAAGTATGACTACCAAAGACCTGCCCCTGAAGGTTAAGCTGAGAAAGCTAGCACCTAGGTTCATCTATTCCTTATCCATCGAAGCTGGGGAGCCCTACGGCGGTCTGTCTGTGTCTGCTACTGACGATTAGCAGCGTACATCTTCCCCTCCTCCAATGGCGGGAAAGCATTCGGTCTCATGAAACTACTTCATGACAGACAGTGAGGATGGGGTTTCCATGAAATTTCAATGAAAAATACGCGTCTTTATGGAGAACTTCTGCCTTCTACCCATATACCAGAGCCTTGACTTTAGACATAGTATCAGTGAATTACAACCCTCAACCCATTGGGGTTCAATCTGTGTATTTACAGCTCCAAAATTTCAGATGAACCAATAGCGTGTCTCTATGGGGAGCGATGCTTCATGAGTCACTGATCATGTGATCCTCTGACAAGATACAAGACTCGAAGTGCGGTTTCATCTGAAATTGCCCTTCGAACTCAATACACTCTTTGGATCCTCAACATCAAGCATCCCATTAATCTACCAAGGAAACCGTATTTCACCAGACTGAAAGTGTTGAGCAGAGCAGGGGCCTGTGATGACATTTCATCAGTCCCGAAACTCTTCTCTCTGGATGTCACCTCAGTACCCAAACGAAAAAATCATCTTTTCCCCAGTTTAACATGCTGTCAGTCCATTCCTACACCAGCCATGTTTCCATTAAAAAACGGACATTGTCCTCCTCCTCAGAAAAACAATGTCCAGCCAGGGGTACATTTTTCCATTCTACACCACAAACTCCATGAAAACCTTAGACAGGCTTAAAATATTTAAGTTTTTATTTGTTATTGGTTTCTACAGCAACTAAAACATATATATACACCATATAATACAACAGAACATCATCACTACAATATAATACATATACTATACATGTACTATATACTATAAATATTTAATACAAGTTTCATATAAAATTCAGGCTGTGATTTTCTCACTCAGTTACAAATAGATTTTCATTGTCTAAACTGAGAGCTACTTCACAGATACTGAGCCATACGAAGGGCTACCAGTTTGATGCTCTCCTTTAACAAATTTGCTCTGTCTACCTTTAGTTATATATTATTATTAATTATTAATGATACCCTTCTATGTGAAGACACTGATCACGTTTATGATTTCATCAACAATGACTTAACAAGGTGGGAAACAGACAATTTCAATATTAAACTTTAAACCAGTTTACTTACCAATCTAAACCTCATGTATAATAAACATGTTATAAATGCTTTTTTAGATATTGTCATTTTCAAATCTATATGAATGCAAATGTGATTAAAGTCATACAGCTTAAACGTGTAATAATCAGCACAGCCTGGCAAGCAAACTGCTAAATTATACGCTATAAACAGAGTTACTGGCAGTTTATAGAGATAGTGCGAGGTACATGGCAGGGGGCGGGGCTTAAATGAGCCACTCTACATTAGTTTATTAGTAATTATGTATATCTATGATCACAATCTTAACAATGCAGTATCTTAATTTGTTGGTCTGCTGTGTCACCACTTTAAAGCAATGCAAAATAAACTAAAAACTGACTAAAAAGGTATTTTTATTTTATATGGGTACTGTATATTGCGTGATTAAATATTTCTTGATTTTTTTTGAAAACATAGCATGTAAATGAAACTCGAAAATGCATTATCAAGCTATTCACAAATTTCTTTTTACACATGTTGTACCTCAGAGTCTAGCTAGTAAGTCAAGTTTGAGCAGCAGTATGGTAAGTAAAGTAAGTCAGACCCCAAAACCATGGGTCAGAATTCAGGGCATCATGCTGGCATCTGTCATTCACTTGAGAAATGAATGTTGGGTCAGAGTTATTAATGAAAAATAATAAAAGCTGATGGAAAACATGATTTTTAGTGGAAAACTGACATTTTATTAAAGCACTAACTGTGAGTCATTTACTAAAGTTTGGGACATTAAAGGTTAATGTTAACGTGTAAGGAGGTGGAGCTGTCCTCAGGCAAGGTGTGTTTTAGATATGATGAGGCGAAGCTGGGCTCTACCAGGCTCTATCTATATTTAAACCCTGTTTTAAATTATGTCAAATCAGCCTCTTCATATGAATGCTCAAGACTGGGCTAAACTACTTTAGTCGATCTGGCAGAGGGACACTGATGAGCCTTTATTCGAAATCCAAAACCCTGGATATAGGGGCTTAGTGAATGTAGAGGTAAATCTGTACAGGAGGGTCAATTCATTAGAGGAGACTTTGTAAAAGGATAAAGTACCAGCCGGCCAGTCTAAATACACTCCAACTTTAGGTGAGGGGGTGACAGAAATGCAAGTGTGCATCTTATTGTGACTGGCAAGACAATCCTTCCCCGCATGGCAACGTAAAGCCCAAGAAAGGTGACTCCCTCCAAACATACAGTCATAACCCATCCCTTTCCTACTGATTTCTTTACATGTCACTCCAAACCCAGCTCCGAATTCCCCCCCCCACTCAGCCTCCCAGTAGCAGCGGCCAGAATGACCCTCTTTGCACAAAACTTGAAACCAGAAGTTAAATCTCTCGAGGTCAGTACATGGCTGCTCCTCTAATGTATATGTGACCCTTCTGTTCTTCTCAGACAAAGACAGCTGTCTGTGAGCCGTGTCGGGGTCCAGTGTGACCTGGCAAGCATCTGCAGTGAAAAATAAGAATCAAAAATGCCATAATTAGGACCACACTGCTGCTCTTTAAACACACACAAATGGCGTTACCCTGACCCTAACCCTAACCCATCCATCTATTGTTCAGTCCTGCTTGTCCTATGCTGGAGGGAGAACCACAGAACCCAGAGGAAAGAGAGACAGATGGGTCTTTCTAGTTCCATCGCTAAATCTCCTGTAAAATAAGTATTCAAACTGGGTTCTTGATTAGGTTATTTCTATATACAATGGGACTCTTTCATTGGTGGGTTATTTAACGGGCATCCAGGATAGATGGGGAGTCACTCCTTTTATTGACGTCTATACTTGGTATAACTGTGTTACGTGGTCAGTCCCTGGGCTGAACTGACTAATCATGCTGACATAGTTCTGGTCTGCAGCTGCCCTACAGTCCCTCAACGAAGACCAAACTGATTTCAAATCGACCAAAGAGAATCCTGGGCAGCATCAGTCTAGAATGAATGAGTTAAGGATTGGTTGGCGCCCTCTACTGGGTTGTTCCCTGTCTTGCACCCACAGCCTCCAGAATAGGCTCTGGACCCCCCGGAAGCCTGAATAGGACAAGCAGTTACAGAAGCTGGATGGAAAAACAATCCCATTAAAACGTTAAACGCATATTATTTAAGCTTTGGGTTATAATGATTTTCTTGTTCAGCACATATATAAACACAGGATTTGTACCGTAGCACTTCAATAACAAAATAAAACAGAACAAAATCGAGAAGTTACTGAAAATGGATGGAGGGAGTTAAGGGTTTAATTAAGAGTAAGAAACATCTAGAAGATATCAGAATAATGCCAGATTACAGCGATTATATCTATGTCTCCCTAAAAGCAAAACCTCAAATGATTTGAAGTCAGATATAATTCAGTTTAAATGAAAGTTTCATTTCCAGAAATGTTGGGGGTGACCTACATGCATGTAATACCATCAGTGGCTTCAGCTGGATTCTGTTATTGGGCCAGTGGATGGTTTAATTTACACTGCCATGGCAGTTTCAGTTAAATAATAATTCTTTTAAAAAGTATGGATAACAAATGAAAGGAAGACTCCTGAATAGAGTAATAAAGAATGGGGGAAAGATTCCGAAACCGACTTCATCAGGCTTACATTTTCTTGGTCCTGATCTGATCCTGCATTCTCCACCATAATCCATGCTATTGAAGAAGCAGAAGAAACACAAATTGAACTTCACTGCTGTTGTGACATCGCAGTCTGTTTTACTGTCCATCTCACAAAAGTTTACACATCTTATCCAGTTTTATAATAAACGAGCAATTAGAAAGTACATACTGCAGTTTCTCCAGTTTCCACCTGGGGTCCTCCAGGCCAGCAGAGAGCAGTCTCACTCCTGGCTCTCCTGGGTAGTTGTAGGTCAGGTCCAGCTCTCTCAGATGTGAGGGGTTTGCATGCAGAGCTGAAGCCAATGAAGCACAACCTACCTCTGTGACTTGACAGCCTGACAACCTGCAGACAGACAGGCAAACAAACCAAAATATTCCATTCACACTTAATTTTAACACCTGCAACATAAATGTGTTCATATTAATATGTGAATCCCTCAGTACTATTAACTTCAGAATCTTCTCTTTACAGTTACAGTTCCTTAGCAGTACTGACCTCAGTGTCTCCAGTTTACAGTGTGGATTCCTCAGTCCAGCAGAGAGCAGCTTCACTCCTGAATCCTGCAGGTCGTTGTCACTCAGGTCCAGCTCTCTCAGCTGTGAGGATTCTGAACTGAGAACTGAGGCCAGATCTTCGCAGAGTTCCTCTTTAAGATTACACCAGGTCAATCTAATATGGGTATAAAATGAATTTGAAAAGCCTTTTCACCATGTGAGTATACCTGCTGCAGTATTTATACACCAAAATCATTATCGATCGTGAAGTTTTGTTGATACTAGTTATTCACTGTTAACTAAGGTAAGGTGACGGTAAGCCTTAGTCCTGTCTTGGCGCAGGGTAGCAGACAGGGGGCAGTCTACAGTGGATGCCAATCCACCACTGGGCTTGCAATGACACAGAGCATTTTTTGATAGCTTGGAAGCAACAAAAACTGTATGTTGGACTGACTAAGCAAACACATTCTACATACCGAAGTTTCTCCAGTTTGATGCGAGAAAGCTGCAGCAAACCAGAAAGCCTCTTCACTCCTGACTCTCCTGGCTGATTGTAGCTCAGGTCCAGCTCTCTCAGATGTGAGGGGTTTGACTTCAGAGCTGAAGCCAGAGAAGCACAACCTGCCTTTGTGACTTGACAGCCCGACAGCCTGCAGAGCCAATCAGAAGTCATTCATAAACACCCATTATGTGTTGTGAACACAAAACACTCAACTGTTCTGACCTATCATATGTAATTTTAAAAATCCAGAGGATTATTTAAATTATTGTGGAGAGCTACCATCATCATCTGCTATGTTGCAGCTACTCTTGTCTTTACACCCAGCCTCATATCTACAAATACTATACTGTACAATATCATTCCCATGCATAATACTCATTATTCCTATTTATGTATATTGTAATTAATTTGTATATGACTTGCATATGACATGCAAGTCATATTGCATGTTGTCTGTAAACGATTCTGTCTAATGACAGACACCATAGGCTGCAACCAAATTCCTTGAGTGAGTTGATTCTGACTATTACTGTTACAGCTTTTGGAATAATAGTCACCTCAGTATCTCCAGTTTACATTGTGGATTCATCAGTCCATCGGAGAGCAGCTTCACTCCTGAATCCTGCAGGTCGTTGTAGCTCAGGTCCAGCTCTCTCAGCTGTGAGGAGTCTGAGCTGATAACTGAGGCCAAGGCCTCACAGCATTCCTCTGACAGGTGGCACTGATTCAGCCTGAGAACAGCATGTGTTTGACTCATTTTCAATTTAATAATTATAATCATGATGAATGAATATCTGCTGCATAATGATGAGAGCAGCTGATTGTAACATCTCCATTAAGTCATACTCAAAATGCTGATTACGTTACATACCACTATTCACATTATGCTTCCAGAAATTCCATCCATCCAGTGTCCAGACCAGTAAGAACATACCTCAGACTCTCCAGTTTACACTGTGGGTTCCTCAGTCCCTCAGAAAGTAGCTTCACTCCTGAATCCTGCAGGTCATTGTTGCTCAGATCTAACTTTCTCAGAAGTGATGACCCTGAGGTGATAGTGGAGGCCATTGCTCTACAGCTTTTCTCTGTGAGGTTACACTGGTCCAGCCTGAAGAGAATATGTTATATAAAGCATGAATACTGCAGAAATGTATTGCTGTTTTTTTGTAAACACCTTTCGCATAAATTTACAATTTTAATCTAAAAATACTTAAAAATAATTACTGCACACACACAAGCTCCAGTCAGCTGGCAAAACCTTATGAAATCGAAACACATTTATAGCATTACAGTGGATTACATGAGTGTGCATACAAATTTTATGTATACTGTCCATATGGAAGCACCTTTGATCACTTCCAGTTTCTCACCTATGCAATGTGCCTGCAAATTTGGAAACATCTGTAAAATACCTTCAAAGATACTATGTTCACAAGTGTATTCTACAGCTGCCCTTTCCTTACTTTGCTGCCACATAGTACAATTGCTTCATTGCAACTTGTCTCAGAATGAAACCATGTATCAATCTTCATCCATTTGATGTTTTTGTGAAACAGTAATAAGATCCATCAAATACTTTTTGACTTATTGCATTCAAAAGTTCAACTGTCATTTGCTTTCACCCTCTTCCTTTTGCTGCCACTAAGTGATGTTACTTAAAGACTTACTTATGCTGTTTTTTTTAAGTCAACAAAATCCTGTGCTTATATTGTTGAGAGACATGAATAATCTGAAGGAACGTTCAGTATGACATGTAGTTCAGCTGTGGTATAGAGTCTGATATTAACTTTAGCCGTACTGGTGATACTTACAGAGCGATTTTATAGAGTTGCACCACTGACAATATTATTAGTAGTGAAAATTCAGATCTGATGTATTTCTTCAAATCAAACTCTTCCTGTACATTCTCTGATATCAGCAACAAAACCACAATGGCTGACCATTCTGTAGGAGACAGTTCTGCATATGAATGTGAGTCCCGGTATGTTTTGAGTTCTTCCACTAGAGAACTGTAGTTCATTTCCTTCAAACAGAAGAAGAGATTCACAGCTTTTTCTGGAATCAGTTTCCCCCTTATCTTCTCCAGTATGTATGTGATTGTTTCCTCGTGACTCTGTGAGCTGTTCTCTGTTACTGGCAGGAGTCCTCGTAGGAGTATCTGGTTGGAGTCTATTGACATGGCAAGAAGGAAGCGGAGGAAGAGGTCCAGGTGTCCATTCCGACTCTTCAAGGCCCGATCTACTGCACTCTTGTGTAGGTCAGTAATCCTTAGTTTGGCCTTGCTGGATTTATATTGGTGAAGTAAATTCTTATTTCTGTTTGTAAAACATTCAAACACATACACAGCAGCCAGAAACTCCTGAACACTCAGGTGCACAAAGCTGAACACTCTCCTCGGAGACGCCACGTCTTCCCCAGGAAAGATCTCTGTACACAACCCAGAGAGCAATGAGGCCTCAGTGACGTCAATGCTGCACTCTTTCAGGTCATCTTCGTCAAATAGTGACTTCTCCATTTCCAGTTGTTTGAATGCCAATTCTCCCAGTTTCAGAATGAATAGTTTTTCGGCTTCTAACAACTCCTTTGGGGTTGCCTCATGGATTCCTTGAAACTTCTGTTTCTTCATGTTTATCTGAATGAGCAGGAAGTGTATGTACATTTGCGTCAAAGTTGTTGGGATTCCACTACAGCCTTCATCACTCAACATTCGCTCAAGGACAGTAGCTGAAATCCAGCAAAAGACTGGTATGTGACACAAAACATCAAGGATTATTAAATTTTTCAGGTGTGACATCACCCTTTGAACCTGTTTGTGATCCCTGAACCTCTTTTTGAAATATTCCTCCTTCTTGGGGTCACTGAATCCATTTATCTCTGTCACTTGATCTACATATTCATGAGGGATCTGCTTGACTACCGCTGGTCGGGAGGTTATCCAGATGAGAGCAGACGGAAGCAGATTCCCCTTAATGAGGTTGGTCAGCAATACATCCAATGATGTTTTCTTTGTTAAATCAGAGGAAAAGTCATTTGTCTGGAAATTAAGAGGAAACTGACACTCATCTAGTCCATCGAAGATGAATAAAACTTTAAACTTGTAAAATTCAGTACTAAGCTCCTTTAACTCTGGAAAGTACTTTTGAAGAAGTTGCATTAGACTGTATTCTTTATCTCCCTCTAGATTAAGATCCCGAAAGTGAAGAGGAAACACGAAAATAACATCTTCATTTGCTTCTCCATCAGCCCAGTCAACGATGAATTTCTGAACTGAGACTGTTTTTCCAATCCCAGCAATGCCCTTTGTCAGTACAGTTCTGATGCGATTACTTTGTCCACTTAAAGGTTTAAAGATGTCATTGCATTTGATTGTAGTCTGTTTTGCACTTCGTGCTCTGGCTAATATCTCCACTTCATTCATTTCATTGCCATCATTTTTAGCATCTTCCTTCTCACATTTTGTAATATAGAGTTCTGTATAGATGTTACTCAGGAGTGTTTGATTTCCTTGACTTGCGATCCCCTCCAGTATGTGTTCATATTTTCTTTTCAACTTGACTTTCATTTTCATTTGACACATTCTTGTCACTGCAAGAACAAACAACTGCAAGTTCAAGAACATTTCACCATTTCAAAAATCACAACACAGCTGTAGCAAGTTGCACACAATGATTCATACAGTAATGCATGCTCAGTGTCGAAATTTAAATCCCTTTATCAATAATTTAATTAGGAAGGTGAAATTAAATCTGCTGCTATTTAGATCTCTCTAGAAAACCTAGTTGTGATGTCATGAATTCAGTTCTTGTCTTAATCTCCATTTTATGCAAAAGCCATGAGTTTATTCTGTGTATAAGATCTACATGTGATATAGGCATCGAAAGTTTAGCTGCCTAGATAATTTGCCAGTTTTTAGCGATAAATCCTTCAGCTGTTGTCCGAAGACAAAACAAACTCTTACACTTGTCCTCTGACTCTGTGAGCTTCTTCATGTCCATGTCTCTCAGTATGCACTGTGTAATCTCCAGAGCCCTCTCTTCACCACAGCTCTCTACCATCTTCTTAAGGACAACCAAGGTATCACAGTCCACCAGTTGGCCTGCACCGATTTCTGGGTAATCCTGACTTAAATGCCTCCTGAATTCTTTCAGTTCATCCTGTTCAAACCTCATAATATCCTATAGGAAGTAAATTGAATACATTTAAACATTATACATATTTTATACAGTTATTCTGTTCTGAAGTCTAACATGCAGTTATGGAAGCAATGATTAAACTATACATTTTTTAAAATACTAGTAGTGCAGTGATCCATTTTTACAGAACTGCAGTACGAAATTTCAAGATGTGGGTTATATACACTTAACATCGAAATACAACCAACCACATACAAATTGCCTTATTTTCAATGGGCTGTAATCTGTCCCTAACTGGGTTTACTCGACTTTAAGGCATTCACATATGTTCTTTTTTTATTTAACATATATCAGTGTCATATTATGGTTTGATGGGTGCAAATTGAGTAAGTTCAATGTTTTTATATTTGTAGAACCTGAAAATAAAAAAAAATATAAAACATCTCATGCCTTCAGTTTGTATATGAACTTGAAAAACTCATCATTCTTCTGCAGACAACTTGGCTGCAGGACCCTGGGGACAGAACATTAAAAAGATCATTTCGAGATGGAAAACATGAAGATGGACCATAAAAAACTGGTTTACTGTCATGGGGTTTCAGTCCAGGGTCTACAAACATTGAGCAGGTAGAAAATCAGCTCAATCAACATAGGAGAAGAATAAAAGTCACATAACTGTTGTGTGCTAATATGCCACCCAAAAGTAAAACTATGCTACTTAATCAGATTCTGAAAAAAAAGATGACCTTCTATCAGGCGAGTCCTGCTCACTGAAGTTTATAAATCTGTGTTCTGACCAATCAGACTTCATCGACAGATGGCTTTGAGTCTCTACGTTTTCCTCCTGCTTCACCCTGTTTTGAACATAGAGAGCAACCTTCCAATTAACCTCATCTCCTTATTACAGTTAAAATATTTTCATTGCTATCTCATTGTATTTACTTTAAAATGTAAAATAAACAGCCTTCTCCTGCTCATCTTTACAGGGCAAAGATGGTGCACAGGTAGTAGAAATGTTTGAGCAGGAAATTCAAACACCAGCATGAATTCAACAAGAGCAGTATTTTATTTATTTATTTGTAATTAATTTGAAGTAGACTTTGTCACACATAAATTATCATTAGGAATTAATTTTTACCTGTTGTAAGATATTCCCCTCTCCACATGCTCCTCAGAGACACTCATTTTAGAGGCAGCTCCCCTCTCCACATGCTCCTCAGCGACACTCATTTTAGAGGCAGCTCCCCTCTCCACATGCTCCTCAGAGACACTCATTTTAGAGGCAGCTCCCCTCTCCACATGCTCCTCAGAGACACTCATTTTAGAGGCAGCTCCCCTCTCCACATGCTCTTCAGAGACACTCATTTTAGAGGCACCTCCCCTCTCCACATGCTCCTCAGAGACACTCATTTTAGAGGCAGCTCCCCTCTCCACATGCTCCTCAGAGACACTCATTTTAGAGGCAGCTCCTCTCTCCACATGCTCCTCAGAGACACTCATTTTAGAGGCAGCTCCCCTCTCCACATGCTCCTCAGAGACACTCATTTTAGAGGCAGCTCCCCTCTCCACATGCTCCTCAGAGACACTCGTTTTGGAGACTGTTCTCCTCTCCTCTTTTTCCCTTGTCTTTCTCTTCACTTTGCCCTGTGAAATGTAGAGTTAGCTTCCTGTGTAATTCTCCTTCAGCATATTAGGTGAATATCGCTAAAATTTCCAAAGACAGCAAATCTCTCCAAATATGAAAACCAACATGTTTTCTGATTAAATATTGGGAGTTATTTTATTTATATTTTCTTTTCTTTAGAAATGTAGTCAAAGCATATAATAACACTGTACCAAACTTTTAAACAATTAAATTAATGGGTTGTATTAAGTTACATACATATTATGTCGCAGTTTGTACATAGCAGCCCCTTTACCAGGGATATTGTATTAAATGTCTGGTGATATTTTGTTAGAATAAGCTAAATGGCTAACAATTTTGTAATAGGAAACTTTTTTTAAATAAAACACAGCCTGGAACTTTACATGACGAGGAATGGCAAAGCATTACAGATTAAAAGCTCATTAGGGAGTTACAGGATGTTTTAACATTTCATCATATAAGTTTTATGTCATGAATTACACGTCAGAAAAACTATTTTAAAAAGCCATACGTATATATGTATATACTTATATACGTATAATGTTACGTTATAGCATTTTAAAAACCGTAACTTACCTTTCAAAGTGTTTCATTGTCTCTGAGAATAATCTCATCTGTTTTTCATCTTTTTTACTTTCGTTTACCAAACAGGTTCAACAGGTAACAGAAGTTATGATCATTGTCACTGCTGTTTTCCTTGGATCCTGTCCTGAAGAGTGGCTCAGAGGCTTGGGGCTATTTGAGCCCCCCCCTTACTATTTATTTCTTTTCTTAGTGGATAACTCCAGCCTTCTGCTGGGGTTAGGCCTACAGGATCCCTGGTCCTGAGTCACTACTTGCTCAAAGCATTGCATGCAGGCTAATGTACCATACACTGCAAAAAGCATAATTAACAAATGCAGCATATAATATATAAGTGTTTATTGCAATCGCTGGCTAAGGAAAATACGTGGTTTTGAGACTGGTCCTCCGACATAGACACTTTCTCATTAACGTGATAACTTAAAAAGCATTTGATGGATCGTTTTAAAACTGCAAACATATTGCCTGGGTGACAAACTGGAACTTGAAACTGATCAAATTTTGACATCAACTGCACCAAATTGAAGCAGCACTGCATATTGAAAGCAAAGAAAATGGCAGTTTCAGACACTTCACCCTGTTAGTGTGAAAATTCAACAAAAATCTGATGGATCTTTTTCAAACTGTACAGAGACATTGTATGGGTGACAAATTGGAAATGGAAAAATTTTAGATAGACGCAAAACTGAAGCAATGCTGCATAGTGATAGCAAAGGGAAGGGCCTAATGTTGGTATTGCTTCACCAAACACAGTAAGTGATTCAGTGACCTTTGGATTACAGGCATGGTGTCGTAACTCGTAGCATCACACACACTGCCCTTAGATGCTATCTAGTTGAACTATGTGAAAATGGGAGGAGCCAGATAGTTGAACATTGATTGTGAGAAAGAATGTAGCAGAACAGGTTTGTTGTTTTCATGTTTTTAAAACACAGAAGGCTGATGTGTAACTCATCATGAAACTATTTGGTGTATTCTGGTCCATGCACCATCACTGCATATATTCTAGTTCTTTCTGGCTTGCTGTTGGTTTTCAAGTACAAATTCATTACCTACCAACTGACCTTAAGTATAACTATTTTACACATTTCAAATGACACCCATGTTATGTTTATACATTTTAATTATACTCAAACTTGAAAAATAACTTAAATTCAGACACATGAGCTGACCTAGCACAAAATCCATACATCCTTTTTCTGCACCCATATATACTGTTCATGGTTGTGGTGTTGTGGAGCTTATCTCAGAGGCTTTGACTGCAATCCAGGCTTGGACGCCAACCCATCACAGGGCACACTCACACATTCACAATTTGGTAACTCCAGTTTACCTCAGCATGTTTTTTGGATTGTGTGGGGAAGCCAGAGTACCTGAAGGAAACCCCACAACGACACAGGGAGAACATGCAAACTCCACACATGGAGCCACATCTGAGACTCAAACCAGGGTCCCATGCACGAGGCAACAGTACTAACCACTAACCCGCACGCTCACACATACAGGTGTGCACACAGGTGTACAAACAGGTACTCACAGACACACACAGGTGTACAAACAGGTACTCACAGACACACACAGGTGTACAAACAGGTACTCACAGACACACACAGGTGTACAAACAGATACTCACAGACACACACAGGTGTACAAACAGGTACTCACAGACACACACAGGTGTACAAACAGGTACTCACAGACACACACAGGTGTACAAACAGGTACTCACAGACACACACAGGTGTACAAACAGGTACTCGCAGACACACACAGGTGTACAAACAGATACTCACAGACACACACAGGTGTACAAACAGGTACCCGCAGACACACACAGGTGTACAAACAGGTACTCACAGACACACACAGGTGTACAAACAGGTACTCACAGACACACACAGGTGTACAAACAGGTACTCACAGACACACACAGGTGTACAAACAGGTACTCACAGACACACACAGGTGTACAAACAGATACTCACAGACACACACAGGTGTACAAACAGGTACTCACAGACACACACAGGTGTACAAACAGGTACTCACAGACACACACAGGTGTACAAACAGATACTCACAGACACACACAGGTGTACAAACAGGTACCCGCAGACACACACAGGTGTACAAACTGGTACCCGCAGACACACACTGTCTTGATCGGCTGTTGCTTCTTAACATCTTCATTGTGATTCATACAGATGTTGGTTATTGTTTTCTGTCATCAGGAGGGGGGGGGAGATGGGTGGTGGAGGGGAAAAAAACAGTACTAACCACTGTACCACCATGTGACTCCAGTCTGGCACGAAAGTATTTTACATATTTCAGATGACATTTGATCTCGCAAACATGACCTAGTTGTGTAGCTGGCTTTCGCCATTGCATTGGTAGGCTATATCACTACATACCACTGCAAAATGTCACAGCAGCTGAGTGTTTGAAGTTTCTTTAAAAAGCCGAATGATTGTGATGGCATTGATAAATGCCCGCAGTGTTTTAGTGGCCTATGCCGTCACGGCGGGAAAAAAAGTAATTGATCTGCTTGGTGTGGTGTTGACATGAAGTGACCCTGCAGATGGGATCTCTGTGCCCATAAAAAAGGATGATCTTAAACCTTGTCCTGCACATTAATTATTCAAATGAAAATCATGTGCTATCAAATATGTCATCATTTATAAATAAAAATTAAAATGACAAGTACTGTAATAATAGATAGATACGGCAGAATTTTTACGACCCTGGCCATCAAAATAAAAGTGAAAGTTCCTAAGTCTTATCACTTGTGGTGTTATGGTGGGGCGTGACTGAAGGGATGATTTATGGGGCGGCTCAGGAACAAAAGGAACTTTACTGGAAACTGCACTAAACCAACAAGAAACATGAGGGACTATGAAGGGTGTAAAGAAAGGCAGGTAGACAAAACCAGAACTAAATTAAGCTAAACTAAACACAAGGGGAAAAAAAACTAATGTTCAGGGAACAAAACCAAGGGGGGTTAGACCACAAGCAGATGTGCGCCATTGACTAGTAACCAAACACTAGAGACTAGGAGTTACAAGACACAAGTGAGGGTCGTAATCACTAACACTAAGGATTCAAACACGCTGAGCTAGTAGGGACTTTGGTTACAGCACATTACTACAAAACTAGGTACAAACAGGGAAATCAAAGTCAGAAAGGTAAGAACCAACAGAGATAACACAAACAAAAGAAATAATAAGAGTAAAACACAATTCAAAACGAGGCTGAAGTCCTCAAGCCCATGATGGCAGAAGAGCAGAGACTCAGCACATTGAGCCACAGGACAGCCCAGCGAGCAGGGGAACACACCAGAGAAGGTGAAATGAATGAAACGCAGAAAGAATAGGGTGGCCAGCGACACCTGCTGGCCAAATGGGATAGCATGGTCAAGACGTAGATGAAAGCTTCTTCTGAAACGTTCAGTCTAAGCTTTGAGGCTGCAGAAATGATGAACAATGAGAAAGTCTAAATGTAACGTCTGCAAAGAACTGAAGCTCCACGTTTTGGTGGTTGTTTTGCTTGATTTGAGGATTTCGAATGGTGTGTCAAAGAGTTTGCAGTTGACAGTGGAATTTTTTCAAGATTTTTTTTTTGTCAGAGAGATTATTAAGATAAACTTGATTAGAGAGATCAGAAGGTGCCAGATAAATTGACCACGGGGGAATTATTGAAATTATTGCAGTCGTTCAGTGTTTTGTTCTTTGTTGTCATTCCTTTTCAACGATATAAAAAATAAAACCAACAGTAAAGAGCCAATATTTTCCAGTTCAGACATAATTCAGAAAATAGTCTGTGTTCAGTAAATCAGTAAAAACGTCCCCTCCCATACACCGTCAGCCTAATTAAGGTCTCAGTCCCGTTATAGAGGCACTTTTATTATTTAATGACCAGGTGAAGCCAAATATATTTCATTACAATTATTTATTATTATTATTATTATTATTATTATTATTATTACACACTCAGTAGATTAAGCAGTAGTCCCCTGGACTCACTGGCCAGGACAGTATGCTCACATGGTCTGCTTGCTCTCCATACCTACCTCTTCACAGTGGCTTTAAGCTTTGCCATTGAAGGCTGCCCTGCCTCGTGGTTGGGGTGATTATCACCCCCCAGCCATGCCGTGTTGGTATTTATTGTGGCTGCCTGAGTGGTAGCCAAGGTCACTGGCAGTGTGTGTGGTGCTGATCATCTCCAGCTGGTGTGTAGTGAATTCCCAGCTGGCCGTCGCATCACAAAATGTAAGAACTGTGAGCTGTTAGTTTGTCCATTAAATGGAATCGTGAGTACACTGCATCGCTACACCCCTATACCTTACGCTACCTTGAAATTAAATGCTCATTACAACACATTATTTGAGTTACTTTAATGAAGCACATTTAAGCACATGAAAATATTTACATTTATTTGTGCATTAAAATGACTGGTGTTATATGGGGCATCATGTGTCCGTGATCGGAAAGTCACCGGTTCAAGCCTGGCTTTGGTAGAATAGTCACTTAAAAGTGGACCCTGGAGCAAGGCCCTTAACCTCCAGCTCCATGGGCCCCACCACAGATAGCTGCCCTTTGCTGCCAAGCTCGCCCTCACCTACACGTGTGTCATGGAGAGCTAGAGGGGTTAGATAAATAGACACTGTCCCCATGGGGAAACAGTAAGTGTTATTATAATTATCATTATGAATATACATTGCATGTGTCGGTTTTTATTACAGATATTGAGACTCATTCAGTGAGGTGCATTGTAACTGTTCTGTCTCCAGTTCAAGGCTGCTATAATCAAACCCAAAAGCGCCAGAAGCTTTATGCCCATCCCCAATAACCAGACAGGTGCAGGTGTAGCTGACTGTGCACTGACATCATCTGGATGTGGGCGTGGCCTTTAGCCATGACTATGGCCGTGGAAGTTAGCTACCAAACTGGGTCCTGGTCCTGATGTGACAGGAACTTCTGTAAAGCCGACTTAAGGCAAGATCAACAAAAATCATCCATCCATCTATTTTCCAAACCGCTTATCCGATTGGGTCGCGGGGGGTCCAGAGCCTATCCCGGAAGCAATGGGCACGAGGCAGGGAACAACCCAGGATGGGGGACCAGCCCATCGCAGGGCACACTCACACACCATTCACTCACACAGGCACACCTATGGGCAATTTAGCAACTCCAATAAGCTTCAGCATATTTTTGGACTGTGGGGGGAAACCGGAGTACCTGGAGGAAACCCCACGACGACATGGGGAGAACATGCAAACTCCACACACATGTAACCCAGGCAGAGACTCGAACGCGGGTCTCAGAGGTGTGAGGCTACAGTGCTAAGCACTGCACCACCATGCCACCCCCGACAAAAATCATAAAATAATAATAATATTTATTATTATTAATAATAATAATAATAATAACAGTAATCTGTCTGAATAAAAATTGTCCCATTTAATTGAAAGGTACAAAATGTAATCACAAAAGTATACCACAGAAAGAACAGAATAGATATATTGTAGATATGGCAATCTAGCAGGATGCTGTCATTTTCTACATATGGTTTACATATGGTTATATTTTTTTACTTCATTGTTCTCTTGTGGAATCACATCAAACTTTTTTAAAGCATAAATTCTCCAGAGTGCTTGAGTCTTTTCCACTATAAGTGAACATATTTTAATTTTGTACATGTGGACAACTAAATAAACTCTGGACGTCAGTGTTCCTGCAGGACTCGGAGGTTTAATTCAGCCCATGGACACTGCAGAATGAGGGTAAACCCTTATGCCAGCATAGAGGGGCTCAGTGAACGTGGATGTGAATCTATGCAGGAGGGTCAGTTCATCGGAGGCAACGCTGTAGAAAGACAGGATACCAGTCTCCCAGTCCACGTACACTCCTACTCTGAGGGAACGGGAGGCAGGTAATGGCAGGCCAATGGCGCTGGCATCATGCCAGATAGAGTAGGCATCATCACAGCAGTAGAGAGTCCAGGACTTGCTGTTGCGTCCAAGCAGACTCTCATTATCATAGTCTCCTTTGCGGACGATTCCTTTGTAAGTCACTCCTACTTCAATCCTGCTGTTTCCCATCCGCTCAACTTCCCAGTAACAGCGACCAGATAGACTCTCCCTACACAGAACTTGGAGCCTGCAATCGAATCTGTGTGGATGATCAGGATAAGGCTCCTGCGTTTCACTCCATATCACCTCTCTTTCCGTGTCTGATAACAACAGCTGTTTGTTTATTGTGTTGGGGTCCAGCGTGAGCGTACAGGCAACTGCAGTCAAGAAGAGTCAGAAAAAATGAGCATCAAACATGCATTAATAATAAGTGAGAAACATTATCAATGTACAATGTACAAATACACTATACAGTGAAAAGTACTGGGACACCTTGCCATTGCACCTACAGGGACTCTTATGAAATACATCCAATTCTAAATCCATAGGCATCAATATGGAATTAGTCCCCCCTTTTTCAGCTATAACAGCTCAAGGAGTGTATCTGTGGGAATGTTTGCCTATTCATCCGGAAGAGCATTCGTGAGGTATGCATATCAAGACATTTTGGACAATTCCATGCTTTCAACTTTTTGGGAACAGTTTAGGGAAGGCCCTTCTCTGTTTCAGCACGACTTTGCCCCAGTACACAAAGTAAGGTTCATAAAGACATGGTTGGGTGAGTTTGGTGTTGGTATGTACTGGCCAGCACAGAGCCCTGACCTCAACCCCATCAAACACCTTTGGGATGAATTAGAACAGAGATTGTAAAGCAAGCTTTCATGTCCAACATCAGTGCCTAATCTCAAAAATGCTCTTCTGGATGAATTGGCAGAAATTCCCACAGACTCACTCCAAAGTCTTGTAGAAATCCTTCCCAGAAGAGTAGCAGCTGTTTTAGCTGCAAAGGGGTGACCAGCTCCTTATTGTTGTCTATGGATTTAGAATGGGAAATTCCAGTGGGTCTAATGGCCAGTTGTCCCAATATGTTTGTCCAAGTAATGTAGATAAACACATACATGTACAATTAAATGAAGAAATTCAACTGGATAACAGTATCATTCTGAAAGCAACCAAAGCCAGTCTACAGTATATTAAGGGAGGAGCAGGTGGTCCTGGTGTTTTGTACATTCAGTGTGACACGTTTAGACGTGTCAAAAAGCAGGATGATTTCTGAGTGTGAAACTTCAGGCATGCTTACATTTTCTTGGTCCTGATCTGATCCTGCATTCTCCACCATAATCCATGCTATTGAAGAAGCAGAAGAAACACAAATTTGACTTCATTGCTGTCATTCTGCCACAGTCTGTTTTACTGTCCATCTTACAGAAATGTACACATTCAGTTTTATAATGAAAGAGCAATTAGAAAGTACATACTGTAGTTTCTCCAATTTCCACCTGGGGTCCTCCAGGCCAGCAGAGAGCAGTCTCACTCCTGGCTCTCCTGGGTAGTTGTAGGTCAGATCCAGCTCTCTCAGATGTGAGGGGTTGGCATGCAGAGCTGAAGCCAGAGAAGCACAACCTGCCTCTGTGACTTGACAGCCTGACAACCTGCAGACAGACAGGCAAACAAACCAAAATATTCCATTCACACTTAATTTTAACATCTGCAACATAAATGTATTCATATTAATATGTGAATCCCTCAGTACTACTAAGCTCAGTATCTCCAGTTTACAGTTATAGTTCAATTGAGGTACTGACCTCAGTATCTCCAGTTTACAGTTATAGTTCCCTTGAGGTACTGACCTCAGTATCTCCACTTTACAGTTATAGTTCCCTTGCAGTACTGACCCCAGTATCTCCACTTTACAGTTATAGTTCACTAGCAGTACTGACCTCAGTATCTCCACTTTACAGTTATAGTTCCCTTGCAGTACTGACCTCAGTATCTCCACTTTACAATTATAGTTCCCTTGCAGTACTGACCTCAGTATCTCCATTTTACAATTATAGTTCCCTTGCAGTACCGACCTCAGTATCTCCAGTTTACAGTGTGAATCCCCCAGTCCAGCAGAGAGCAGCTTCACTCCTGAATCCTGCAGGTCATTGTCACTCAGGTCCAGATTTCTCAGCTGTGAGGAGTGTGACCTAAATGCTGACGCGAATGCTTCACAGCATCCCTCTTTGAGTTTGCATTGAATAAGCCTAAAAGGATGACATAATGATGATATCATTTAAGGGTTAATGATTCAGCGTGAACAGGCGGGTCTGTTGACCAGCGCCCCCCATGGCTGCAGGACCGGATGGCTGTTTGTCTATGCTGGACTACCTCCACCACCCCTTTTCCCTCACCTGTTGCAAGTTGTGTCATTTTATGTTTATGTAAGGTATAGTGACCATGTGCTTATGTTGCTGAGGTGTTTTATTTGGTTCCTCCCCTGTCCTCCCCACTGGAGTACAGTCTGGGGGCTGTTTTTTTATTCTCCTCCTCTCTCCTCACATTATTCTGTTTCTTATCTTCTCTCTGTTTGCCCCTGTCTCCCGACCTGTCTACCCCCTACTGTGATGTTTGTGTATATGTATGGTCGGGTTGATGGCCAGTTTTTTCGCTGGTACTTGTGATTAGTGACATGGTGTATTGCAACAGCAATAAAGGGTTCTCATATCATATCATATCATATCATATCATATCATATCATATCATATCATATCATCATATTTCTTGTTGTGATGTTGCATGAGTTCCTTTTATTGAAGGTTCCTCCTTAATACATCAACCTCAACAGACCAATATATCCAAGGGAATTCTAGCTTATAAGTAAAACACACTTTTACAAATGGCTGCTTTACACACTGTAACCCTTAGAGAAACCAGTACAGTTAACTCTGAGGGGAATAGGTCACTCCTTTGTTACAACTAGCAGCCCGTGTCTTAGGTAGAGGTAAAAGATGACATTAAAGGATACGTAAATATGTACATCAATTTATCAGTAGCATTTTAATAACATTTTATTAACAAGGTGAACATTATCATTTTTATTAAGATTAACAGGATCTTACAGTACAAATATAAATGATCTGACCTCAGCATCTCCAGTTTACAGTGTGGATTCCTCAGTCCATCAGAGAGCAGCTTCACCCCTGAATCCTCCAGGTCGTTGTAACTCAGATCCAAATGTCTGAGGTTTGAGGTGCTTGAGCTGAGACCTGAGGCCAACAGCTTACAGCATTCTCTAGTGAGTTTACACTGGTATAGCCTAGAAAAAAAAAATTGTTTAAAAAATATCATGTTAGGGAATACAAGCACTCTTGTTTTCAAATGTTTGATAACATTGATCAGTTTACTATTTGCAACCTTTTTTTTTTTTTTACTATCTGCTAGATATTCCATACCCCCCAGGTGGAACTGATGCCACAGAAGAAGGGATATGTCACAACTAAGGTTGCCGCGGGTCACTTTACAGTATATACGATGGGGTCATTGGTGTCATTTGTTGATGCACTAGTAATACTGACCTCAGTATCTCTAGCTTACAGTGTGGATTCCTCAGTCCATCAGAGAGCAACTTCACTCCTGAATCCTGCAGATTGTTGTCACTCAGGTCCAGCTCTCTTAGCTGTGGGGCGTCTGAGCTGAGAACTGAGGCCAAATCTTCACAACATTCCTCTGACAGGTTGCACTGATTCAGCCTGAGAAAGTTACCATATTAAATGTATGTTCAGTGAGTAATCAGTGTACTGCATTGTCAGAAGATCTCATCTTATGAATTCCTTTCATTTGAAAATTCCGCTTAGTTATGACTCCAGACTTCGGTTTCAATAGAAACAGAACTGAATGAAGTCTTTAGCTAAAAATAAAACGAATCTTCAGTCTGTAAAATTAAATTTAAATGGATGCATTTGTTGTATGTATCAGAATGAATGATGTATCAGAAAAACTGTTCGAGGTAATTCAAGTCTCACTATAATTCCTTTTCTACTGTTACTCTCAACACTTTCCTGCTTGGTTTGTTGCTATCAACATTCACTTTCTTAGGGACAATGATTACTGTTGTCACTAAATGTGCTGTAGATAATGCACAAAAAAATCACACCGAACACAAGTGTTATGTTGAAGAAACTGTTATTAATCATTTGTTATCATTTCTGTATAATCAGCAATGAGTGTAAATATGTATATACATTATTTTGTTTTCCTCTAGCCTCATACTTTCGATTCAAAACCAGAACTTTCTCTTCTTGCTCTCACCTCCCTATTTTGCGAGACCCCTGCGCCTCCCACTGACTATAAATAAAGGAGCCAAGGGGAACCACCCTTTGTAGCACATTCTGCTGAGAGTGTGGGTACCCTTGTGCAAGTAAAACTTTAAGTGTGTTGTCTCGTAATTAATAGTGTGTGCAGAGTTGGGGTGGAAAGCCTGACGCTTTCTCCAACAACAAGAAACTAGCTTTTGCACATTGACCTCGGTTAAGAGATACTGCGAGACAGAGATCGATTCATAGGGAATCAGTCTCCCAGTAGGTCTGTTTGCCTTTGTTTCAGCCCATTAGAGACGCGTCTCAGCCTGGACAAGTTTTAGTAGGTCTGTTTTTTCTCGTGTTCCGAGTTTTCAGTCGAGTTGTGGCTAAATTCTTCTCGATTGACTAGTTTGAGGTCCAAAATGCTAGAGTTGAATGCATCGCGACTCTTGCAAGTTTAAGCAGGAACGGTTGAGTTCTTGGAGTTTGGTCGATGTACAAAATTCAGACCCATCAATGTCCAAGTTGCTTGAGTTAAGAGGTGTTTGAGTTACAAGGTTCTACTGTATTTGAAATTCCCTTTGGTACAAATGCTTTATAAAAATATATACTTGTGATGCAATCTACGTGACAGGACATATATCTTCAGTATCCATGTACTGTATGTTTGGGATTTCAGGAATTAAATCTCATTGACAGTAGGATGGGGTGAATGGGAGAGGACCTGTAGTCAAGGTTACCAGCTGAAACAAAACAAAATGCAACCAATACGTCCTCTCTTTGGTAATGAGGGACAGGTGTAACTAATCAATGGGAAACCTTGGTCACCTGACTCTCCCTCCTCTAGCAGCCACCTCCCACACTCCATTATTTCATATATGTACCTGTATTTTCACTTATACTGTATGTGGGATCTTATGCTGTATAGCTTGTTGTACTGGATAATACAATAACATAAGTCTTATTATCACTGTAAAGTCTGGAATACTTACAGAACTGTATGGGAACATCTGACCACCGGCAGTAGTCTCAATAGTGCTTCATCTGATCGATTGTATTTTTTCAAATCTAACACTCCCTGCACCTCCTCTGATGTCAATAAAAAAAAGACCAAAGCTGACCACTGTGCAGATGACAGACGTTTAGTTAAAAGATGTCCAGAGCTCAGGTAATTCTGGATTTCCTGCACTAAAGAATCGTCGTTCATTTCCTTCAGACAATTAAACAGATTAAAGCACTTTTCTGGTGAAAGATTCTCCCTGATCTTCTTCTTAATGTATTTAACTGTGTCCGTTACACTTTCTGAGCTGTTCTCTATCTGGGTCAGTATTTCTTGTAGAAGCCTTTGATTTGAGTCCAGTGAGATGCCAAGGAGGAAGCGCAGGAAAAGGTCCAGGTGTCCGTTTCGGCTTCTTAAGGCCTCATCCACTGCACTCCTGTGTAACTCAAATACTGTTGCAGCTCCTCTTTTGCAAAGTAGGTTCCTGTTGCTGTTTCTGTGCACGTGAAATACATACAAGGCGGCAAGAAACTCCTGAAGGCTCAGGTGCACAAAGCTGTACACTTTCCTTTGGGACATTGCAACTTCTTCTTTAATGATTTCTGTACACAGTCCAGAGTATACTGAAGTCCCAGTGACAACAATTCCACACTCTTTCAGGTCCTCCTCATAAAATATCAAATGTTCCTTTTGCAGTTGTTGAAAAGCTAGCTTACCCAGTTTTAAGATCATGTCTTTGTCACATTGTTGATTTTCTCCACCTGTCCCATGACATTTCTTCTTCTGTATGTTTCTCTGACAAAGCAGGAAGTGAATGTAAATTTGTGTCAGAGAGATTTCTCCAGTATTTTCATTACTTAGTGTTTCCTGCAGGACTGTTGCTGAGATCCAGCAAAAGATTGGTATGTGACACATGACGTAGAGGCTCCTTGATGATTTTACGTGTGAAATGATTCTGTTGGCCAGGTCCTGATCAACAAATCTCTTTTTGAAGTACTCATCCTTTTGTAAATCACTGAATCCGCGTATCTCTGTTAGCCGGCTAGCACATTCAGGAGGGATATGACTGGCTGCTGCTGGTCTGGAGGTTAACCACACAAGGGCAGATGGAAGCAGATCCCCCTTAATCAGGCTGGTCAGTATCACATGCAGCGATGCTGCTTTTGTCGCATCACAGAACCTATTATTGTCTTGAAAATCTAGATTAAAGTAACACTCATCTAGACCATCAAAAATGAATGCGACTTTGAATTCAGTAAGTATATCTGCTGTAATCTCCCTGAGCTCTGGAAAGTAGTGATGAAGGAGTTGCATCAAACTCCATTCTCTATCCTTCTGAAGGTTGAGGTCCCGAAACTCAAAGGGAAACATGAAATGAACATCCTGATTTGCTTTTCCTTCTGCCCAGTCAAGGATGAACTTCTGCACAGAGACTGTTTTTCCAATGCCAGCGATTCCAACTGTCAGCACAGTTCTGACATTGTGTTGTTCAGGAAATGGTTTGAAGATGTCATTGTACGTGATTGTGCGTGTATCTGGGGCTGATTTCCTTAATGCTTTTTCTATCTGAAGCAGCTCATGTTCACTATTGACTCCTTCACTTATGTGCTCGGTGATGCAGAGTTCTGTAAAGATGTCCTTCATAGGGCGTGGATCCCCTTGCTTAGCGACACCTTCGAATGTCAGTTCAAACCGATTTTTCAGTTTGGCTTTCATTTTCTCCTGGCTTATCTGTATAGACTTAACTTAAGGAAGAAAACACAACATTTAACTATGGATATACAATTTCTGAGTTCCGAAAGTCTTATAAAATCACTTCATACATTACAGATGAAGTTTGAAATGTAATTAATGTTGCAATATTAGCATAAAACTATATAAGTGTATTTAAAATGTTTTCCAATGCTCTGGTATCTTGTGATTTATAAATGCTGCTCTAGTTAGGATTTTATATATGAACATATAGCTATTAAACATGAACTGTGGTAAAAGCAAATACTGTTGAAGTACGAAATTTAATTAAGAAGAAAATAAATTCTTACTCGTCTCAGTTTCTTGCTCAAAGGTGTCAACGATGTCATTCCAATTCAAATTCTTGAGGGTGCACAGTGTGATTGTCAGGGCCTTCTCCCCACCACAGCTTTCTATCATCTTCTCAGTGAATGCATAGTTATCCTCCAGCTGGCCCTCAAAGTATTGTGGGTAATCCCGAATCATACGTTTCCTGAATCGACTCAGATCATCCACTTGTAACATCTGCAGAGAGTTCTGGATGGACTACAATAAACAGATGGAGGCATTTGTTGTATTAATTGTCCTTTTTTTCACAGCCAAATAGCAGTTTATTAGAGCATCGTTGAAATACTGCCATGCTGTGCTCCACCATGGGGGAAGTCAGAGTCAGATGAAGTGCAAAGAACATGCAGGCTGGTTGCTCAGTTTGGCCAGAATGCCTACAGAATGGAGCTGTGAGATTTCAATGGAATTTGCTGAGCATCTGGGCTGCCCTAAACCAGAACTTTTCATAATTGGTGGGCATGGCACAAAAGAATCTCAATTAGTGAACAAGCAGCAAATTTTCATTGGCCATTTAAAATGGTTCACTGAGAGCAGTATCATAACTAAATTCTGGTGTAATTAAACCAAAATCCCATTTACTGAAATAACAGCATTTTGTAAAATTATTGAAGACCCCTGAGAGAAAACCTTCTGTATGAGCATGGAGGTCAGTGAATGGCCTCTTCTCTCTGACGAACACCTGGTCTCCGATGTCTGGGCCCTGTAACCAGAACAGAAGATCATAGCAGCTCACAAACTTGCAGAAAGACAGGCCTCCCTGTTAACTTCACTGGGTATAAACAGAGACCTTCAGATGCTTTAAGATATAAAAATATATATTTTATAAGCCATATGATGATGGTGATGATGCAGCCAGTCAGAACTGGCAAAGGATAGAGGGCAAGATTCTGAACTGGTGTTTTGATTTACAGATGTTTGCTTCATAGCACCAATGTATTTTAATGATTTCTAATGTTGCAAGATGCATGTATGTGTCTTTACAAACATTGTACTTCAACACATAATCAGTGCAACATCACATAATGCTTAATTCCCTCCTGAAGATCTTGATTGCAAATAAATACGAGTTAGTGGCTGAGGCTGGCCTAAAAAACTATTGGACTTTCCGACTTCAAGTACTGTACAAAATTACCATGGATCATCTGACTTTTGTTTGAAAAACACGTCTGCATCACTTGAGTCTTCACTCATCAAACAACCTGATCCAGACGACTCTTCCCTCCCCATTTGGGGTCTGTGAAAAACATAGAGAATGTGTTGGTTTGGCTCTTACTATTTTTTCTGCATTTGTGTTTGGGCAGTGTAGTGATTTAATTGATCAGTAACCTTACATTTGGTCAGATGTAATGTCGTCTTTGAAGTGTAGTGGTTGGTCTATTGACCATCCACTCTTCATAGACACACAGCCAGAGACAGGTGATCTGGGAAATAAACAACACAACTATAAAATCTGGCAGATTTGAGTCACTCTCTCCATCCCACCTTCGCCCTTTTGTTTTCATGTTCCACTTGCCAAATCCCATTAAAACTCAATAATCAGTATCATCAGGCAGTATGGCATACGATGGTAATGAATTCACTGTGAAAACCTATTTTAGCTTTTAGTCCATGTAAAAAAACCCTCAGTTCAGCCTTTGTGTGTCACCACACTAGGCTTGTCGGGGTAACTTGTCGGATTTAAGGTACCACAGTTTAAATGGACTTCATATTCGTTCACTTACATTTTGCCCAGACCACCTTAAAACCTACAAGTTACCCCGATAAGCCAGTAACCCCGCTTCGTAGTACAGGCCACTGATCTTCTCAGGAACACAGGCACAGCATATAATTCTTACATCTGAAGGCTCTTTTTAGAGTCTGATCCCTCTTCCCCAGCTTCCTCTTCCTCTATTAGGCTTAAGAGGCCCAATCTCGAAGCGGCTTTTCCTCCATCCTGGTCTCCAGGGAGACTCATTTTACTGGTATCTTCCTCCTTTATAGGAATGTGACCAGTGCGGGCAGAATTCCTGTTAAAGGTTTCCAAGTGAAAGGTATGTAAACACAAAAACATAATACAGTATACAAATACAGAGGTTAAATCTAACACATTTTAAACTTGCATTTATCCGTTTTTAATTTCAAAATTTGCTTATCACTGGTGACAAATATAAAAACACAAATACATTTAGTTCAGGGTGGAGAACGAAGTCGAGGATTTGTTGTACATCCAAAGGTCATGGAATGAAATGTAAATATTTAAAATCCTAGATCCAGCCCTTTTATAAATTCCTATCCAGAACAGGGTCACCTCTTCGCCCTGAATGGGAAGCCACTACATCAGAAAGCGTACATACAACAATAATTTAGAGTCACCATTTTAGTTAACTGCAAATTTTAGGCTGCGGTAGGAAACCTGGCTATGAAAACGTTCCCCAAAAAACAGTGAGCGCATGCAAATTTTATGCTCACATAGACCTTGAATTGTGAGCCAACAGCATTACCCACTGAGCCTTCGCAAACCATTCAACCGCATTATCGCTACAGCTTCCAGAATCTTCCTGATTATATGTTACACAAGATTGTTACCAAAAGATGGCCGTAATGCAAACTCTCTATTTAGACACTTTCCTGCTTTTGTGAACAATTTTTTTGCAGTAAAAAAATATAAACATGCTAGGTAACTATAAATGTTACACAGCTGAGATTCTCCTTAGGCCTGCATTTTGTGTAAATTAATAGCTGACTATAACTAAAGACCAGATAGCTGGTTGGTTAAGCCTCTGTGCTAACTTAGTGCTAATATGTCCCTCCTCAGCCCACACCTCGCAAATAAGGATGAAGCTGCATAGTTAGTAATGTCCCACAAAAATCAAGAAAAAGTGAGTAATCAAATTGTTATTATAAATTTTCAAATTCTTACATGGAAACTCACCGGTTAAGGGTAAATGAACGCACTTCAATCCATGCCTGATTTAGAGACTGTGTGATCTACTTTCATTTAGTAGACAAGTTAAACCGGTTAACTGGTCTATAACCAGCTCTTCCTCTTTTCTATTTTTGTGAACTATCCAGTCGTTGACGGTAAACAAAAAACAAAACCACAAACATCATAATTAACAAAAGACTCCTTACTATTGAGTTCCTGCGTACATTCTGTGTACTTAACAATTAACCATAACTAACCATTCATCTACTTGTGCCAGATGGGTGGATAGATGGATTATCAAAAATATGCCTTTGCGGTAAATTTGAAGAACGTAGCTGTGTATTTAGTAATGCCCATCCATCCATCCATCCATCCAATCAAGGAAAGCGAGTTGTTAATGAGATATTAAAAACTTAAAAATCATTTGACGCAAACTTACCGTTTAATGCTAATTCAAAGTACGTCACTCCAAACTAGGCTCAGGGATTATACTATCTACTTTCAAACAAGTTAAACCGGTAAAGAGGAGCACTGATTTTCTCTCTTCCGTCTACTGAAGATTGGTTTAATCCTAATATTTTGAAACTAAAACAAAATATTCTTCCAACACATCTGTTCCAACAAGAACAGAAAATTGTGGAAACAATTAAAACATGTTAGTTTGAGAATTAAAACTATATTGGCATGAATTTTAGTATTAAACAATGCCCAGTTAATCGACTTGAATATATATTTCTTATTTTTGATGCACCACAACCCTTTCCAAGTATGCTTGCTCTCCTGCATTTTCAAAACAAGGATGTTTAACACATGACCAACTATTCAGAATGTGAGTTCTGTCGCGACAGACAGGAGGGACAATGTACATGCAGCCTTTGAGGGAACCAGAGGGATTTTATTTAAGAACAAAAACACCCACACAAACAAAAGGATCATGAGGGGTGAAAACAAAAGGCCGGGAGGAACATTTAGGAGGGTTCAGGGGAACATGGCAGAGGGAACGCTGACTATGAAGAGAGACGGACAAGCAGCGCCAACTCTAACCTCTACAAAATCAACAATGATCAGACTAGGAAAAAATCACACAGGTAAGTATCCATATACAAGGGTAAGCAGGATTAGATGAGAATCTAAAACTGGTCTTGTTGATTTTAGCCAATCCTACTCCTAGATTTGTAGCTAAGACCTTCAAATTTCTTACCTTTTATTTTGTGATGTGCAATTTTTATTTTCATTGAAATATAAAATATATCTCTTCTATTCATGCCTGAATAACTTCAAATTCAGATAAGCAGCGACTTTTCAAATTACAAAAATTGTCACTTTGATCACTACTAAATAAGAACATTCTTTTTAGAAGTTTTATATTGCAAAACATGTCTGTGCAGTTGTAGGGTGAAGTTTTTTTTTGGAAATGTGATTAGAGTTTGCACCCGTCCGTATGTTAGATTGTCCAATATTGAAAACTAAATGCTGTATTCATAATTGTAGCAATATGGTAAGAGATTTGTCCCATATTTTCGGACCGCGCGATTGATCCAAACCCCCTTGGATAAATTTTATCGCTGTGTATCCGGGGAGGTGGGGATTAGTCTCTTTTATTTCTTCATCAAGCAAGTGAGGTTATATCACTTGATAGACAATGGTGAGAGCCTCGAGTTTGCCGAATGACGACAAAGTGAGGAAAAACTGTGGAATTCTGAAAGGGCTGATTGATATGATTTAATTTTTGGGTCGACAGGAGCTGCCATTTATCTGGGGTGGGGGTGGGAATAGTCACATTCCAATGAAGTTAATTGCTACAGGACCCAGTGGAAGTGAATGTTTGTGTTTTGTGGGAATATCGGCTAAAACAGGATACATCTAGTTTTTTCATAAATATTAACACCAAAGTTACATTACTTACATTAGCTACATGCAGGGACCTACTGGGTTTTCTAGCTTGCAAACTAGCTAGCTACAGGTAGTAGGGATGGGACAGTTGCCGACTTTGGGGCAGTCATATCTGCGGTGATACAACCAAAGAAAATCTACCATTCTGTCAACTGGTGCAACAGAACTTGTAGGCCTACTTATCACATGCTCACTGTTGAACATGGCAGAGGGGACAACGTTGACTATACAGAGATATACAGTTTATAAAGTGTCAGGTAATTGCGATAAAATGTGGCGACACCTGCTGTACAGACACTTTCACTGCAGGCTTACTTTGTTGATCTAATGTTATTAGATCCGATGATGAGCTGTGACTTAACTAACTTTGTACAAGAATACACTGAAAGCAAGGAGGTGAGTTTTTAATTACATAAAATCAATATCCCACAATGCAACTGTAACAACAAAATATGAGTGCAAAACAGACACATCGAACATAAAAACTCAACACATGATTTCTGTTGTTTTCCAAAGTAAAACAATGATTAAAAACCTGCTTACTTAGACTATGCCAGAACCACTCAAAAAAATAAAAATTATACATGGACCAGAGGCCTCTGATAGGTTTTCCATCCATGTACCACTTGAGTCCTCGTCTTTCCTGCTGAAACCCTTTGAGGGTCACATCTGTTGGGAGTATATAGTCATACCCAAGTCTCACGTTGACGGTGATTTTTCTTTACATGCAGAACCCAAATACTGACCCAGCCAAACAGCACGTGCTGAGCTCATGGCTGAAGTGCACGACCTTGCCTCATGGCAGTGCACGGGGCGACAGACCCTCAGTGGAAGAGAATGTTCTTGTACTTGGTGTTGGGGATCTGATGTTTGCTCTTCAGCCTCCGCACTGCTTCGCGCAGGTGCTTGGGCTGCAAGGGAGGGGTCTCTCCCCACTTCTCACACACATCCAGAGCTGCAAGGACAAGGAGCACAGAAAAGTAACCAAGACGGAGGCGTTTCTGCACCCCTAAAAACACTTCTAGCACAAAGAAGCTAATGGCATAGCTACACTGGTACAAATTACATAGTAATGAACAGTATTGGAACCTTGTTTCCCAGGGTTCATTGTCCCTTTGCATCATTTAACCCAAGGCCTGAATGTCCCTTTTTCTAATTTAATTAATACATGACAACAGGAGGTTAATCGGAGTTTATCCTTTACACAGACCTACTCAAAATTCCTCAGCATATAATGTCCTGCTGAGCTGTGAGACAGAGCTGTAAGGCAGCACTCAGAGGTTAGCAACGAGAGAAACGCAGATGTGCAAATTAGCTCACCTTCCTCGACAACCTCACCCACGAAGACTTTTGAGATGCCCGACATGGCAATGACCACGTTCTGAGAAACTGATGACCCAGTGATGGACTGGATGAGCTGAAATCGAAAGGTCATATGGCAACAGTTTCAGCCAAAATACCTCATACATATTGTTAAAGAAACTTTACTCGTGCCCCTTACACAGAGGTTTCATCTTGCAGTTCTCACCCTTTTAATGGCTGCTTTTGGGAATGCTGAGCGCCTGTACATCTCATACCTATTGAGCTGTTCCTCAGAGAATGAGGACACTAAAACCCTACAGGAGAGAGAAGTATTTTTCACATGCTGGAAGGCATCATACACCAAATATACACACAATTCCTCCCACTGCCACGCTTTGCAGTTGAGTGCACTTGGGTGACACATATCGACTCGACTTACTGCATCTTCTGGATTTCATCCTCATCGACCTTCTGTCGCTTCTCCTTCTTTTTCTCTGGCTCCACCTTCAATTTCTTTGCAGCAGGGGGTTGAAGACCGGAAGAACCCTCCCCTTCATCTCCAGCACCCGAGTCCTTTAACTGTCCCTGTGAGGAACGGCAGATGTTGGGCATGGATCCCGTACCAGCCGAAGCCCATTTGAAGTCCTAGGCAAGTTCCAATGCCAGCACCCCCCCCCCCATTACATACCACCCAAGACCAAATAAAACCGGTTTACTGAGGTACCCCTCATAATGGGTTGACCAGCACTGCAAAGACCTCAGCATATATTTTAGCTCCAAACAACCTCTTGAGTTATTTAGTGCATACATGATGTTACACTACTACTGTGTCACTCTGAGAGGGCATAATATTTTCCTTCTGCCATCCTATTGTAGTTTACCTCTGGTATTGTAAAAATATACTACCTGGACATACTCATACTTGAACAATTAGTATGAGAGTAGCTCCCCATAGTGGCAGAGTAACCACTTCACAATCAAAAGGGTTATGTTTAGAAGATCCCTGCAAATGGGAAAATTCACAAATAATACTTGGTGCCCCCTAACCTCAACTCATAACACTCAGCTAACAAGGCTGATAACATAAAAAGTACATTACCCATTTCTAAAAAAAAAAAACAGCACTGTACACTTTGCATGTCAAATTACTTTACTATTTCCTCCTAGATCTTTTTTTTCAATATGTAAATCCTTTAAAACTATGCCACTGTATGTAAGTTACTACTGTAAACCTGAGCAAATGCCCTTTTCGAGTGGACGAATGAAAATACCGCCCTTATGATGTTCCAAGTGCCCTTTAATGACAAATAATGATCATATACAAAATATACTGACGGGTAAAGGCAAAAAGTACCAGCCAACCACACCGCCCTCTTTGAACACCTGTCCCTTGAGAAGTCTGTACACGTCAGTGCTGTATACACAGACGTACACTTACTGTCCAGTAGGACCTGCACTAGACAGTGCACATACAGCACACAATTTCAGACATTTTGAAAGCTGTTTAACATAAAGAAAACATAAAATACACTTTATGGACTTAAAGAAAATCAGTATTCTAGGATAATCAGAAGGAAAGAGATATTTTAGGTTGCATACAGTATTGTCATTTACATTAGATGAAAGACAGAGACATACATACTGGGGTGCACTTCCCCAAAGCATTACACGACTGGATACAGTCAGTTGCGTCGTTCCAACAATGTAATTTTCCAATGCAGTTAGCAACTACGCTTTTGGGAAATGCAAAAGTAAGATAAGTAGATAAGTGGAACTGTTTTACCTGGTCAAGCAAACTCATTAACACGGCTTCGTTTTATTGTGCTGGAAATAATGTTCACAGTTTTTAACATCTAATACAGCAACCTTAATCCTAAATATCTACTTCAACACCTGTGCCTAAATGACGAGAGACTAATGATCCTTTTCCCTCGAAGTCTTCACATTTCCATATTGCTGACACCATATTGGGTGGTGAGGAATAGGTAGGATGATAACGATAAATTATATATATGACAAATAAACTCATCTCACGAAATAATCGCGATTATATGGCGCATGCTCAGTCGTCACCAGAGCTTTAGATGACGGGCGAAACATTTGTCTGAACGCCGGCTTTTCGGTACTATATGGATGTTTATTTGCGCCCACAGTTTGGAAAGCATTTTAGTAGTGTACCTAAGATATTCATGAGATGCGTATTGTGACGCCCGAAAGTAAGTGATCTGTATAAATTTGGCATATCCTTATGTTTAATAAACGTCGGACTTTAAACTACCATAGTACCATCTTTTTACCTTGTTTATCCACAAAATCTTCTCCTTCAAAAGATCCTGTAGCTGTTCTTTTCTTCAGTGCCTCTTCAGTGCTTATCGCTTTCATGATTTATTAAAATAATATTAAGTGGCGTGCTCCGCTAACTGAATTTAATAAGCAAAGTAATACGCTGAATTTATACAGACTCCTGACTTTTGGGCGCCACAACAGGCATCCAATTAATATCTCAGGCACACTACTAATCTGCCTACCAAATTGTGGGCGTAAGTAAATACCCGTAAAGTACCAAAAATCCAGTGCCAGGACAAATGCTTCACCCATCATCTAAAGGCCTGGTGGTTATTGTGCATGAGGCATATTAAACATAATTACATTGTCGCTCGTCTGCGAACTTTAGAAAAGCTCCCAAAATATTCCGATTTAAATTGTTCAATGGTAACTTGCGAATAACCGCAACTACGAATTTCAAGTCCGCGAATATGACCAGGTTATGGTATTAAGGATTCACATATACGTTTATATTACTACAGATGTATTTAGTTCTCATTAACTGGTTTTTTATTTGTTTTTTTTTCATTTACCGCTTTGTCTTCCTCCTGACCAGTATTGGATGGATCGGCAGATTCCGTTGGAGCTGCAGTACCGTCTGTTGAAGCCTCCTGGATGCCTGAACGGGGAATCTCCTCCGGGTCCATCCTCTTCTCCATTCCCTCATCCTTCACCTGCGCCGGGTCTGCCATTGTACCCTACTTTTGGGTACACCGATGGTCTCGATGATCGAGGGCTTTCTGAATTCCTCACACTTCTACACGCGAAAGTTAAATGGAGGTTAAAGCTTTCCACGGTGATGATAACGTCTTCATAGTTTTCTACTAACGAAAGTTTGTATCAACTGCTTTTTAACAGCACGAGCGTGGAAACAAACAGATACAGGAGCTTCCACCAAATAGCAGCGTACTTATCGAGCAATCAACTGGATTTTACTTAATTTATCATTTCTAACGTTATCCGACCTAACAATCACAAACGCGTTATAAGTAAATCATTGAGTAAATGCTAAACAGCAGCAGCGGCTTTTCGGGCGAAAACGGGAAAAGGGGATCGAGCAAATGATCAATATCTACATCCACAACACTTCATTGACACTATACCGCGTTTCCTCTTCCTGTTTGGACGAGCTTGCGCTTCTTCTTCTTCTGCGGGGTTTGTGAAAGTGTACAGAGGTACAGACGGCGCCAACTGCTGAACCGGAGTGGAATTAACAAAGCTGCCATTTTTGCAAGATAAATGGGACATCGAAAGCCGCAGGGGTCGGGATGGATGAGAGGGGACGGAACCATCATCTCACCGTGGCGCTACTTAATATTTCTTTAGCCCACAAAATATTTTTGGTTACTTTTATTGGTACTCTGATTTATTTTCGTTTTCTGTTTAACCAGGGATGGATTACGGACCGGGCCAGCGGGGCCGCTGCTGGGGGGTGTAGCCCAAAACAATTTGCAACGCTTATCAACAATGTATTTTCGTTTGTCTATTTTAGAGGGCCTACATTCTTTGATCCTCTGCCTACAAGGGCCCCTGACCCCATAGAGAGGGCGTTTGGCTGCCAAGGGCCCTTGAATTGTGGTGGTGGTGGTGGTGGTAGTGGTGGGGGGGGGGGCTCGCGAACGTTTTGCCCAGGGGCCCACACAACCCATAATCCGTCCCTGTGTTTAACCGATTTAAGGAATTGGTAAAGGGAAGATAATCAGAATATCAAGTTTATAAAATTATTTTAATACTTTAATATAAGTGTTTGTGATTACATTTTGTACCTTTCAATTAAATGGGACAATTTTTATTCAGACAGGTTACTGTTATTATTATTATTATTTTATGATTTTTGTCGGGGGTGGCATGGTGGTGCAGTGGTTAGCACTGTTGCCTCACACCTCTGGGTCTCCACCTGGGTCAAATGTGTGTGGAGTTTGCATGTTCTTCCCATGTCGTCGTGGGGTCTTCTCCAGGTATTCCGGTTTCCCCCCACAGTCCAAAAACATGCTGAGGTTAATTGGAGTCACTAAATTGCCCGTAGGTGTGCATGCGTGGGTGAATGGTGTGTGAGTGTGCCCTGCAATGGGTTGGCCCCCCATCCTGGGTTGTTCCCTGCCTCGTGCCCATTGCTTCTGGGATAGTAGGATAAGCGGTTTGGAAAATGGATGGATGGATGGATGGATGGATGGATAGAATATAAGTGTTAAAGCGATTTTGTCCCGGGCCCAGGAATTATGCGCAGCGGCTTTAGTTAGACCCCAGAAGTACAAGCCGGCAACACATTACCCCAAAGCAACGGCACAACGACCACTGATACACAGCGAGGGTCTCTGCGGTGGCGATGTTTTAAAATTCAACGTAAATCATTTTAACACCAAATATAGCGATATTCCATGTGTCCACCAGATGGAGCCAGAAAACAAATTACGGGTTTTATTGTAATTCACGTGTATATTATATTATATTATATTATATTATATTATATTATATTATATTATATTATATTATATTATATTATATTATATTATATTATATTCATCCAAAATCTATATTTCCATCCATCCATCCATACTGGTTTATCTTTTGCTTAAACTGACTTTACTTGCAGTGCTCAATATAAAGAGGCAAAATGGGGTTTTACTTTTTAAATTTGTGGTAATGAATCCCAATGGGATTCATGCACCGCAAGAAGACTAATCAAGCTCTCTCAAAATATTTGAAGGAATTTGTCAGAGGAGTGGATATTACTGAGACTAAACCAGGATTACAAGGCCAAGTACAGTACCCATGTGAAAACTATGTTCATGGTTTAGCAGGAGAGTACAGTACTTAGCAATATGAGCGAGTATGACTCCAATGTGACCACTAGGTGGCGAAGAGTAAGGTGAGCCTGCAGGAGCAGTACCCTGTAGTGATGATTATTTGCCCACTTGTTACACAAGAATTGTCAAATTGATTCTGATTTATAAGTATTCTTGACTGTTAATTGTGTTTCAGTAAAAAAAAAATATATAGTTTTATATAGTGCAAAATCTAAAGATATTAATCGGGTTGTTTGTGTGAAATTAAGAGATCTCAAAGTGCAGTTGAAATATAACCAATAAGACTAAAAATTAGATCAAAGAAGATACACTGCAAAGGGTGAAGCGCATGAGAGACCATTACCATGCCTGTAAATGGCAGATACTCTCCTTTAAGTAGTACACAGGGCTGACCTAGTTTACACAAATAACTCCTTGCTGATGAAAGGCTTGGATGGAGTAAAGGGGGTGGGATTGGAGAGCAGAGCCGGCAAGCTGTGATGGAAATCCTCAGGCCCTCTTATCTGCTTGGCATTGATCTGCAAGTCAGGGTGGGGGAGAGCAGCGTCACTCTCACTTATTGTGTGTCGCTGTGTTGCCGCAGGGGAGGTCAAGGGTCGTTGCTAGGGGTTACCACCTCACCTTCAGGATGCTGAGTCCCTGAAATCATGGACGATAAATCAGCGGCATCCCTAAATGTCATTTGGAATGGATTTGATTGAGGTCCAGCTGGGATGTAGCTGAGCCCCCGATCCCCCCCGTGCCCAAGCCATACCCATTACACCCCCAGTTACCACTACTTTATTGCCACCCCCTTTAATTCTGCCACTTCCCCCTGCATCACCTCCCGTCCAGTCTCTCAGATCAGATTCCCTGCATCAGAATTCCTCATGAATATTCATTAGCGCTGCAGCATAATTCAAAGGACTTTTGGAGCGACTTGCATAGGAGGAACGGGGCCACCTCCATACTTAAGATGCACTTCACTGAACTAGTGCCCCTCCCTGCTTGCACCTCTGTTTATGTCAGTCTGCTTCCTTGGATGTGGGTCACAGGACCCTAAATTGATACAACGTTGCTCAAAATAAACAGAGGAATGGGAAGGATGAAGGTGACTGATGTTGTACGCATCAGAAAAACAGTGATTTATGAGAATAGGTGGGACCATCTGGGTTGAGGCCTATTGGTAAGAGGTTTAGTAAGAAAAAAAAACAAAAAACAAGGACAGGAAAGGTTGAGTTGAGTTGGATTAATTTGTTTCTGCCTGACAGTCAGGAATCCACATTGGGAAGGTCCCTGCAAGGTGACACAGTGATGGTGGCTGGAGTAACCCTACTTAGGGTTAAATCCCAATACAAGAATGTGAAGAAAGTACCAATAAACTGTAGATATATCAAATGAATTAAAAGTACTTATAATATTGTATTCTTAATTCACATAATACACAGTGAAACTATTTAAAATGTAATATTAATGACAGAGGAGACAGCTGCCATGAATCACTTTAAATTTCGGATGACTGACTATCTTGGTGAAAGTTAATCGCTTGCGTGTCACACCAGAATAATTTGGTTGATTCCGGAACAATCTGGTCTCTGGTTCTAATGGTTCCCGGTTGTGGGCTATATGGGTACATTTTGTTATGATGATGATGGAACCAGAAACACAGCATTTCAGCATGACTTGGAATGTGTTGGTTTGACTCAACAGGAACGGGAAATGGATGGAGAGCTTTGAACCACTGGCAGACTGATCTATCTAACAGGAAAGCTGTCTGTAGCCCCCGTTCAGTTAAGATCCCTGGTTATTTTGGGGAATGTCTGTCTTAGTGGGGAGGGAATCATTTTATGCGACATGACTCCACTGTCCGAATGTGACCCGGCACTGACCTGGAATATGCCCATGATTTCAGAGCGGGCACTAGAGCAGACGGACTCATGGGTCCTCAATGTGGCATTCATCAACGCCAGCGAGACATCCTGGTTGCTCTCTACAAGGAGCCTTTCATATTGGAATGGGGTGACGGGGGTGCAAAGACGGGGCGGGAGACGACAGGGCCAGAATTCTTCATCTGTTTCCGCTTTAATGATAGTGGTCCTACTTTCTTTCCCGACAATGCAAACCGTTGTTGCAGGCACACGTCATATGACTAATTACCAAGGGAATCTCAATCCCTAAGATATGCGTAGCAGGGGGGCTGGTTTTTCTTGCTGTCAGAATGGCATGACAATTAATTGGATTAAGGAGAACATAATTAGGACGTCACGGCGGCTCAGCGGGTCGCGCTGCGGCCTCACAACTCTGGCTGTGTGCGTGGAGAGCCCATGCACCTCTCAGATTTGTGTAGGTTATCTTCTGGTGCTCCACCTTCCGCTCACAGCCGACAAAACACGCGGTGTAGGTGGATTGTACGTAGTGTGTGTTCTCTGCTGTCAGGCCTGCATTTCAGGGGAAGCCGGAGCCTATGGGCACAACACATAGAACAACCCAGGATGGGGCACCAACCCATCACCAGGCACACTTAAACACCCTTTAATGTTTTTGGACTGTGGGGGGGGGGCGGGGTGGAGTGCCCAGAGAAAACCCCATGATGACAGAGGGAGAACATGCAAACTCCACACAATGGACCGTGAACCCTGGTCCTAGTGGTGGGAGGCAGCACCACCATCAGGCTCACGATAGCCGTAAAATGCATTAGCAGTTATGGAGGATGATGGATGGATGGGTGGATTTATGTATGTAATGTAATGTAATGTAACATAATGACCAATTTACTGTAATCAAACGCTGTTGCTGCAAACATTGATAATGGTTCCAGAGGGACTCTGGCTTTCTCACCTTCCATCACAGAATGTTTAGCTGACCCCGACAGCGTTTATTCTGGGATACATCAGGCTCCTGGGAAGCCTCCCCAGCCGCCCTACCCTCTGCACACTACACCCTGAGTCACCATGACTAACTGACTGCCTCGTCCAAAAATGGGACTCTGACTCCCAAAGCTGTGAATGAGTCACTGTGATTTTGACACAGTTCATGCTTGGATACTGTATTGACTGTACTAGAATAATGACACCAGATACGCCAACCATACAGACAGAAGAAGGGCAAACATAGACGTTCTTATTGGTTGTTAATGTTAGCGCGGGAGGTTCAGATGTGACTGACCTTTGACCGTTGAACTAAGCCAACATGCCCCTGAAGCTTGAAAGGAGACCCCGCATCCTCGAGTCGCAGGAACCATAGATGTAAAACAGTGTTTCCCAACCCAGATATTGGTACTCGCTCATATTTCTAAGAACTGTTTCCCAACCCTCGGACAGTTCAGGTTTTCTCTGGGAGCTGGGAGGGAGCAAAAATGTGCACACTCTGGGTGTCTCCAATACTCGCGTTGGGAAACACTACTCTTAAAGGTGAGTTCTGGCCCGTTTAGTCAATTTTGTTATCACAATTGAAAAAGCTTTGGTTAATATGCAAACCAAGATCCGTTGAGTAACTGCAAATATTATTTATCATTAAATTTCAGTTCAGTTTATTTATTGTATGGTGTCTTTCGCATCACAGATGGCCCAGGGCACTTGACAAGGGTCTGCGGCTCTCCATCATCGCTTCATTTATATAAAATGGCCCATGAAACATGGAAATAGCTCAGAGGGAAAGATAGCCAGAAGACAAAGTGTGAGGAACCAAAAACTCCTTAGTAAGGAGAAATAAAATCTTTGGGGGGGGGTCCAAGGTCGACTGGGTGCCCGACCCCCCCGGGCATGCTATCAATATAGGGTACTAAGAAAATGAGCCTGTATTACTAAAAGCAAGGTGGAGACGTGGTTGCGACACTTACTGGTAAACTTAGAGGGCATGTACAACAGCAGTAGCAGCCATATTTACAGTATGCTATGGTTTAAGGAGTGCATAGTCAAGACTCAAGTAATTAGTGTTTATTTGGGATGTAGAGACTGATTCAGCATCCCACACATGAACTGGCAGACCGGTCCGCTTTATAGAGACCCTGTAGTTTTAGTGCACACAAAGCTTTAGTGCCGGCTGTTATTTTATTTATACATGGGATATCAAGGAGACCTGCACTGTGTGATCTGAGTATACGATGCGGTTTGTGAACATCATAACAACTTTTAACATTTTGAACTGGAAGGAAAAAGCCTTTCATTAACCTGAATTAATAATCTGTGATGCGGATATCGGTGCTGTGGGACCGGAAATGGGTTTGTATTAAAGCTGCGAAAAAAGAAGATGATTTATGACCTGTGTTGGAAAGATCCATTCAATATGTCTACCATTAATGAGTTCCATTACTGGGAAAATAGACTGGAGAAACACGTCTAGTCAGCACCGCGAGTTCTAGATGAGATTTTTTTCTTTTGAATTTCTGTCCTCTGGATCAGGAGGAGCTGAGGATGGAATGCCTTCAATCTCTCATCGGCCATTGTGATCCGCTGCGGACAGGAAGTCTGACCGGCTGTTCGGGTCACCATTGTTTTTATAGCACAGTTGTGTGCTCGTGAGCTTATGTGAATGTTACACGGGATACACTCAAAAACACATGCACACACACTAAAATGTGATTTACACTTATTCGTCCACACACAGGTAGCCACGGAACACAGAACTGCAAGGTCATTGTGTGACACACACAGCCAGGAATACGCCCACATATCCATGTGTGTCTTATAGTTATAAGACCCTTCTTAAATAAATGATCTCTACCCCCCCCCCCCACACACACACATACATAACCCCCAGCTGACTCTCATTCAGCCAGGAACGCATTGCCAAGTATCACTGGAACTTGTCACCAACACTGAGCCCCCCCCCCCCCCAAACAGCATAAATGGTCACTGCTCTCTGCAGGCTGCAAGCCGGTAGACTGGGGGCGGGGGGCTTCCCAGGGCTGCGTCTCACATACTGTTGGATCAGCCCACTCCCCCCTGAATGCCTGGGGCTCGTGATTTTGGACACAGTCCCTCATTTATTTCTTTCTAGTTTACACTCACAGCACATGGTGTGAGGAGGTTCGCCTTTCTAAAACCAGCAATTATTTAGTGGGGCAGAGCTGCATGGTTCTTAATCTAAAGGTTTCCTGTCATCATTGTGGTTGTTTCTGTATAGTGGAACTGAATGCTTAGTCTACCTTCAGTATGTGTCTTTCTTCATCTGCTTTCTGTCTGTCTCTTTGTTTTACAGTCTGCTTTCTGTCTGTCTCTTTGTTTTGCAGTCTGCTGTCTGTCTGTATTTTTATTTTTCTGCTTACTATTTCTTTTTCGCTGCTACTGCCTGCATTTTGTCTCCCTGTATTCTGTCTATCTCTGTGGTATAGTCTGCATTTTGTCTTTCTGTGTTACAGTCTGCATTCTGTCGTCATCTGTTTTCAGTCTGCTTACTGTTTCTGTTTTACAGTCTGCTTTCTGTCTGTCTCTTTGTTTTACAGACTACTTTCTGCCTGTCTCTTTGTTTTACAGACTGCTTTCTGCCTGTCTCTTTGTTTTACAGTCTGCTTTCTGCCTGTCTCTTTGTTTTACAGTCTGCTTTCTGTCTGTCTGTTTTACAGACTGCTTTCTGTCGTTATTTTTATTTTTCTGCTTACTATTTCTTTTTCGCTGTCTGTCTCTCTTCTATCTTTCTTAGTTTCCGTGTTTGCAGGATGGCACAACGATTTGTTTCAAAATAGCAATGTCACCCAAATGCAAGCTTGCAAATTAGTCATTAGTTTGTCTGAACAAGCAAATACACAAGAAAGTAATTTAAGAGCCACAAGACTCTGAACTGTAGGATCGTTCACTTGCAGGGAGTCTGAAAAATTAGGAGGCTGTTTAAAAAGAAGAGGTAGTTCAAGGATGAAGGCATTCTAGAAAAGAATACCTGAGAAAACTGGTGTTCTCAAAACTGTATAAATCGGAAGTATTTTTCTGTACTTATAAACTAAACTGACTTTGGAGGCAAAGAATAAGAAAGACAGTGTTGTACAACAAATGTCCATTTTGCTATAGGAAACGTTAGCATGGAGGATGTGGAAGTGATGAGGGTTCGGGTGGTGCCAAGTGTAGAGTGTACGGGGCCATGGGGGTGTCCCCAAAGTACAGCTGAGAGCATCCATCCATCCATCCATCCATCCATCCATCCATCCATCCATCCATCCATCCATCCATCCATCCATCTCCTAACTGCTTATTCTGGTCAGGATTTCAGGGACTTAATGATATATATAATAAGTGTATAGAAGCTCATAAGCTTTGTGAAATTATATTCTGGTTTCCCAAAGAAAAATGCGTATATATATACATATATATATATATATATATATATATATATATATATAGAGAGAGAGAGAGAGAGAGAGAGACTACTCCGTGAAAACCACATTCTTTGTTTTTGATGATCATTAGTTGGGAAGTTCTTGTAAACCTTCCTCTTGTTTTTTTCAGACTTTGTTGACTGTTTTTATTTAAGAACCAAAGATGAGGATCTCAGATCTCAGAGGCTTCTCTGCAATCTCAGAGCCATCAGCAGCACTGTCCAGCATGTGCTCTCTGATGATCCTGTCCATGCCCCCCACTGCAATGAGATCCCTCCCCAGATGGGTCACTTGTGCCTTGCTGCATACCACACATAGATGTGGGTCCTTTCTGCCTGCCAGTGGATTCCTGGGACATTTTCCCCAGGTAAAAAAAACAGGGCTGGGCACGGGTCCGGTCCGGTCCGGTCCGGGACTGGAGGACGCATTTGCTCAGAAGTCACGTTGGGCGGAGAGGTGAATGTAGTTTCTCTGCCAACGAATGCTGATAGGAAGGAAGAAGAGTCCTGAGGAAGGAGTACAAAGAGGCAAATGAGTGAAGTTGCTTGACAGAACAGAATCCCCTCTGTGAGAGACCGAGCTGCATCCATCCATTGTTTGTAACAGACAGCGGGACAGACTCGCCAGGCTGTACGAGCGACTGCACATTCCTTAGAGAGCGAGCGACTCGTGTATCTGCTGTGCTTTTTCTTATTTTCCACTATAATTTCCCGTTTGAGGGCAGTCGCTTTCCATTAAGGAAATCTTCCCTGCCACGTGAGCTGTCCAGGACTAGTGGCTGTTGATCAACTCGAGAGTGACAGAAGGAGAGTGCGATAGACGGGAAGGAGATTGTGGACCCCAAAGGGAGGGAAATTAGGTACAACTCAAGGGTGGCATTAAATTTTGCAACTTATGCCTCTTGCTAGAAAAGAAGGAAAGATTTGTTAGTTGTCACATGGGCGGTGTCTTACTGGTGCCGTGGGGGGATCTCTGTCCAGCCCCCTCCCCCTCCTCCCCCACTCCTCATTCAGCTGCCTCTCTTCCTGCTTTTCCCAGATAACACCCAGCTCGGACAGGACCAGGGGGCCAGGACCGTGCCGCGGATTTCTCGACACCCGTGTGGAGTTTTGCCTGTCTATCGGAGGATCCTTGTGGAGGCGGGACCCTGATCACAGTACCCAGCTGCCCTGGGAGGCATGGCTGGGCCCATTACACTAACCATGTCAAACAGTCTACCGGACTGCGACCTCAAACCCATTTACCCCACGGCTATGCAGGCCAAGGCCCAGACCTGGGACTCACCTGAGACGGCACCCACCAGCAAGGCAAGATCATCGGGGGACTTGAGGCTGTCTCGTAGCTTCTCCAAGTCGGACTCAGACTTACTGTGCTCACTCACCAGTGAGGAGGAGGAGTACACCTGCAACCCTGGGGAGAAGCGGCTAGAGAGGTCACCCTCCTACACCTCAGAATGGGATGAGGTGAGAGCTCTGGCCCCCCTGGGAGCAGAGGGCGGGGGGCACTGACAGTACATTTGAGAGAGGTGGAGAAGGAAGGTGGAGAGGCAGAGAAAGCGGATGTAGAGAGATGGTTTGGCAGGTTCAGCTGAAAAAGAGTCAAAAAAGAAAGACAGGAACAAACATGAAAGGAAGGATGCCAGAAAGGAAGAGGGTGTTTGAGAAAGAGTAAACTTGGGAAATTCAGGGGAACTTAATAAAGAAATTATCTTACCTTACTCACTTATTGATCTCCTGTGTCCCCCTTCCCAGAAACACTGTGATGTAGATGAGTCCCTCAGGTATGCAACTAAAGTATTTGAGTTTGCCCGCTGGCTGGTAATCTGGTTCTCCTCCGTGCACTTGGAGTTCACCAGACGGGCTGGTTTCTCGTTTCAGGCGTAGTCTAATTTGCTTCTCCTCAGCACCATTTCAGCTTCACGTGTCCCTTGGATTTTGACCACAGAGGAGAATCTGGATGTGAAGGCACTTAGAAAGCAGCGTATCTTACCTTTCTCACTGCTAAGTGAAGTTCATCTTGGCTTACGCATTGCAGCAATTTTAGCTAGTTAGTTGTGAAGTCCTGAGCTATGGACAAGTTTGAATTTTGGGAAGGAAATGCTCCCTCCCACCCACCCCACACACTTCCCACGTCTTGTTCAGAAGAATATGTTGTGCTTATAGCTCTGGAAAGTTCAAAGATGGTTGTGGAAGTCATTTTACAGCCGGAAGCTCTGACAGGAAACAAGGACTACCTAGTGGCAAAGATTAAGTATTGCTAATTTCTTTTAAAACACACTCATCTTTTCGGTAATCACATGCAGGTGGCTTGGTATTCACTGTCTAAGCAGAGAAGAAGCTGTTGAGTCAACCTAAAATTTCCTAGCTGTAATCCTGTGCTTGATGACACACCGCCCGCCCCTGGAATTCAAGCATGTGCCCTTTCACATCCATGATGTCATATTTGTATTTTCTTCTCTCGCTTTCTCCCGCTCGCCTGTGTGCTTCGTGTTTAAGGTATCTGGGCAGGCGTGAGCATATTTCTGGGTTATGCCACCTCTGACTCGACAGGCTGCTTACTGTTATGACATACCGTCTGTCCCTTGAGTTCGAAAGCAGCCAACCAGGAAGTGATGTCAATTTCCAAAGAAAAGGAAATGAAGGAGTGGCAGCGATTTAGTGCTTCTGAGAAGACACTATCTGATCCTGGGATTCTATGTACTGTATCTGTCTTTAAATAGGATCCATGTACTGGCCTCCATCTGGAACCTTCTGAACTTATTCCTGTGCTTTCAAGGATAGGCTCAAAGCCATTTTATTGCTTACCTCATGCTTTTACCTATTTATGCAACTGGATAATTTACTAGGTTAGGTTTAGGTTAATCTCCTTGGGCAAAACTACCAATAGCACAGGGATTCGAATGAGCAACCTTCAGGTAAGAAGAACTATAAAGGATGGTGGCTGACCGTAGCTGTGTCTAGCAGCAGACACAGTTGTGCCCCGCGTCCCCCCCACGCCCCCCCCAGGATCATGTTAAATGGGGGTGGGGTTATGTGTATACAGTGCCGATGGGTGGGGTTTCCTGTTCTCAGGGTCATCCTGTTTTGCAGTGCCGCACCGTCGGGATCTGCACGATTCAATAGCCCCCTCCTACCCCTCTCAGATTAACCCCAAGCCTCCCCCAGGGAAGACACACACCCTTGCGTTTGGCTTGCTCTCTCTCCTCACAGATCTGCTTATTTTGAGTCCTATACATGAACAGCCTGGACCATGTCTGAGCTATGAAGCATGTCCCCTAAAATAGGGTTTCCTGGCTTTTTGATGACTGGCCTATGTTGCGCAAAAATTCTACGGACCGCAGATTTATACACAAGTTGTAGGAAATGTTATCAACATTGGCTTGTTTGCTAACTGCTTACTAACCTTTTTGTGGGCGAGATGGTACTAGTGGTAAACTTGTGTAATTGGAGGGGGAGGGTGGTTACTGGCCATAAAATTCACAGAAAAGGTGGGTGGCTGAGTGGGGGGGGGGGGGCTGCCAGCAATCGAACGCCAGACCAGATGGAATAAGACTGGCCATTTCTATTTATTTCAGATGCGGTCAGAACCCGCAGGTATCAGAGCTTTTAAAAAAGGCGTCGACCATCTCTAACATATTCAATGCACTTCCTGGATCGGAGGCTCTTTCTTCAAACTTGACTGAGGCACATAATGAACTGTTTTTTCGAATGATAAAGCACATCTCTATAGCGATGCTTTAACCAATATTTTAACAATGCAGTGTTTTCGGTGGAAGGTGTATGTGGAAATAGTGTGGATGATTAATTACTTATTGGACTGTTGATGCAAAAGCTATGAATTCTGATTAGGATCACTAAGATGAATCGGGTCATTGAGAAATAAAAACCTTTCCAACTGGTAAAACATCCCCTAAGGAAGCCTGCATTCTTTTATTTATTTGTGTCATTTAATGGACAATATGCCTCCACTCCTACACAGGTGCAGTTAAATTAAAATGATTACATGCTATATAATTATGAACAAGCCTAATTACCAGGCTAAAATTTATAACTCATTTTCTATGCTTTCTGGTATTGAGGACGGCTGCTGCCTTGCTTTCTGTGCTTTCTGGTATCCAGGGAGGCTGCTGCCTCATTTTCTATGCTTTCTGGTATCCAGGGTGGCTGCTGCCTCATTTTCTGTGCTTTCTGCTATCCAGGGTGGCTGCTGCCTCATTTTCTGTGCTTTCTGGTATCCAGGGTGGCTGCTGCCTCATTTTCTGTGCTTTCTGGTATCCAGGGTGGCTGCTGCCTCATTTTCTGTGCTTTTTGGTATCCAGGGAGGCTGGTGCCTCATTTTCTGTGCTTTCTGGTATCCAGGGAGGCTGCTGCCTCATTTTCTGTGCTTTCTGGTATCCAGGGAGGCTGCTGCCTCATTTTCTATGCTTTCTGGTATCGAGGATGGCTGCTGCCTCATTTTCTGTGCTTTCTGGTATCCATGGAGGCTGCTGCCTCATTTTCTGTGCTTTCTGGTATCCAGGGAGGCTGCTGCCTCATTTTCTATGCTTTCTGGTATCGAGGACGGCTGCTGCCTCATTTTCTGTGCTTTCTGGTATCCAGGGAGGCTGCTGCCTCATTTTCTGTGCTTTCTGGTATCCAGGGAGGCTGCTGCCTCATTTTCTATGCTTTCTGGTATCGAGGACGGCTGCTGCCTCATTTTCTGTGCTTTCTGGTATCCAGGGTGGCTGCTGCCTCATTTTCTGTGCTTTTTGGTATCCAGGGAGGCTGCTGCCTCATTTTCTGTGCTTTCTGGTATCCAGGGTGGCTGCTGCCTCATTTTCTGTGCTTTCTGGTATCGAGGACGGCTGCTGCCTCATTTTCTGTGCTTTCTGGTATCCAGGGAGGCTGCAGCCTCATTTTCTGTGGTTTCCGGTATCCAGGGAGGCTGCTGCCTCATTTTCTATGCTTTCTGGTATCGAGGACGGCTGCTGCCTCATTTTCTGTGCTTTCTGGTATCCAGGGAGGCTGCTGCCTCATTTTCTGTGCTTTCTGGTATCCAGGGAGGCTGCTGCCTCATTTTCTGTGCTTTCTGGTATCCAGGGTGGCTGCTGCCTCATTTTCTGTGCTTTTTGGTATCCAGGGAGGCTGCTGCCTCATTTTCTGTGCTTTTTGGTATCCAGGGTGGCTGCTGCCTCATTTTCTGTGCTTTTTGGTATCCAGGGAGGCTGCTGCCTCATTTTCTGTGCTTTCTGGTATCCAGGGTGGCTGCTGCCTCATTTTCTGTGCTTTCTGGTATCGAGGACGGCTGCTGCCTCATTTTCTGTGCTTTCTGGTATCCAGGGAGGCTGCAGCCTCATTTTCTGTGGTTTCCGGTATCCAGGGAGGCTGCTGCCTCATTTTCTATGCTTTCTGGTATCGAGGACGGCTGCTGCCTCATTTTCTGTGCTTTCTGGTATCCAGGGAGGCTGCTGCCTCATTTTCTGTGCTTTCTGGTATCCAGGGAGGCTGCTGCCTCATTTTCTGTGCTTTCTGGTATCCAGGGTGGCTGCTGCCTCATTTTCTGTGCTTTTTGGTATCCAGGGAGGCTGCTGCCTCATTTTCTGTGCTTTCTGGTATCCAGGGTGGCTGCTGCCTCATTTTCTATGCTTTCTGGTATCCAGGGAGGCTGCTGCCTCATTTTCTGTGGTTTCCGGTATCCAGGGAGTCTGCTGCCTCATTTTCTGTTCTTTATAGTAAAGACTTTAGCCTCATTACTACCCTGCAGTGGAAAAGTGGTTATAGTAGATGGATGTTAAATGTTAAATGTTAAATTAACTGAATTAAGACTGACTCTCTTTTTATCTTGAAAACTTTATAGCTGAAATCAAGCTGTTGCCCTCCCTGTTTACTGATGTCGATGACCTTTCACGAGGCTCTTATCACGAATGCCTAATTTGAACACACATTTTCTGTATGAGAACCTTTCTGTCTGGCCTTCTGGGTAAATCAGAGATTAATTTACATTTTGTCTACGGCTCGTTTTCTGAACACAGTCGGCTTGCATTAAAATTCATAGGTAATTTAGCTTGTCCGTTCTCTACTCCTCTGGGGATTCAGATGAGGTCACTGTTCAAATTTTGTGTGCAGCTGCAGAATGGGCAAGTTAGCAGTCTATGACAGCGATCTGACAGGCCTTATGGGCCAACATGGACTTGCTTTTGTATCACCTACTTTTTCCCGGTTTGACATAGGATGTGGTTATATGGAACAGACTGTGTTTACAGAACACTGAATCAGTTCACAGAGAACAGACCGTGTTTGCAAAACACAGAAAGCATTCACAGAGAACCGACTGCCTTTACAAAGCAGCAAACATGCTAAGACACAATGGACTGGGTTAATGGAAAGATGGCTGCGTTTAGAAACAGCAGGCTGTGTTTGTAGCGTATGGGCTATGTTTACAGATCTCCAAACGCACTTACAGTTAGCAGGCTAGACTGTGTTTACCGATCACCAAACATGATTGAAGACAATAACACAAGTTTCCAGAATTCTGAACACGTTCAGAAACAGTGGACCGTGTTTACAGAATGCTGACATCATAACAGAGAGTGTACTGTGTCTTCGGAATGCCAAGTAGGTTAACAGGTAGTGGACTGTGTTTTAACAGTGATGAATGTGTTCCAATGCCGTATTGTGTTTAGAGAATGCTGAACGTGGTCAGAGACAGACCTTTTACAGAGCACCAAACTTATTCAGAGACACAGCCCGCAATGCTGAATGCATTCACAGAGAATGGATTATGTTTACAGAATGTCGAATGTTTTCACAGAGGATGGACTGTGTTTACAGAATGCTGAATGCATTCACAGAGATTGGATTATGTTAACAGAATGCTGAATGCATTCACAGAGATTGGATTATGTTAACAGAATGCTGAATGCATTCACAGAGATTTGGTTGTGTTTACAGAATGCTGAAAGCATTAACAGAGGATGGACTGTGTTTACAGAAAGTCAAATGCATTCACAGAGAATGGACTGTGTTTACAGAGAGTCAAATGCATTCACAGAGAATGGACTGTGTTTACAGAATACTGTATGCATTCACAGAGAATGGACTGTGTTTACAGAGAGTCAAATGCATTCACAGAGAATGGACTGTGTTTACAGAGAGTCAAATGCATTCACAGAGAATGGACTGTGTTTACAGAAAGTCAAAAGCATTCACAGAGAGTGGACTGTGTTTACAGAATACTGAAGGCAGAATTGAGAACAGATTCAAATCACTTCAGCTATGTTCCAAAATACTGCAGCCACCAGATGCACTGCCCTCTATTCCTTGTCACCTGCTGATTATTGGCCTTCAGGAAGGTAGCTGCATATATCAGTCTGTTTAACCCTAGTCTTGTAAGGCCACGGTGTATGAAAGCCAAACAAAGCCAAACAGGGCCAAGCACAGTGTGTGCCAGCCGTCAACTAGGGAGATTTTATGAAACACATCATCGTTTCCCTCTAAATGTGGAAATAAAATCACAGCCACTTTAGATAATTTCTCTAAGTGCCTGTATACTTAGGACAGATTGTCTTTAACTTATTTAGCAAGATCCAGCTTTTTTTTTGCAAAAAGTTGTCTAAAGAGGACATGCACAGCGCATTCCAGAGTGTGTAGAGCTCGGTGCAGTGTTGCGTTCCCTGCCAGCACACACAGCCTCAGCAGGTTAACTCCCAGCTGTGCTGATTGGTTTTGCTAACTGCAGGTCTTGGGAGACGCTGGGAGTCTAGTTGCTTTGGAAAACCAGGGCCTTGTAAACTTGTTTATTTTCCTTCATGCGCCGTCCTTGGAGATACCATCCGTTAAAAAATAGAACAAATGTATTTATAATTGTATAACTGTGTAATTTCTTTTGTACTTCTTTCTCAGCAATCCCATATCAGTCTTGGCAATGCGTAACGTAATCATCGTTCTGTTCCGCTCCATTTTTTGGGAGGAGGCTCTAGTGCCAGGAATCACTGACTGTTTTTGTTGCAGATGTATGCATCTGTACAGTGAAGAAGCACATAATTTAACACACTGTTATATTGGGGGTTGGGCTGTCTGGACCAGGGGCCAGCTCAAGGGATGCGGAAGACTCCTTCACCTGTGCCTTATCGCCTCTGCTGATGGAGGGAGTGTCACAGGACACTGCTGTTGTCCCCTATGCCTCAATTCTCAGATATCTGTCTGAGGTGTGTGTTCATCCACCCATCCATCCTTCGCAGTGTCTCCTGTCATGGCTTCCATGTATGCCATGCCGTAAGAGGGCACTCTGTACTCCTCACAGGCCACTAGCCTGTCTCCAAGGCCACAAGCACATGTCTAGGCCCCTCTGTGTTTGTAGGTTCTCGGACAGGGACGTCATGTTTGATTGGCTGTTCAGGCTTGCCGCATTCTCTCTCTCACAAACAGACACAGACACTCACAAACACACAAACCTGTACTTATATCTTAGTGGGAACCGTCCATTCATTTCTATGGGCAAAACCCTAATCCCAACAATGACACCCTTAACCCCTACCCAGCCCTAACCTTAACCACAAGTAACCAAACAAAATACTATTTTTTATTGCAGTCACAGATTTTTCTAAAATTGAATTTCCCCTTGTGAGGCCCAAAAAAAAGGTCCCCATAATGTCAAAATGACTGGTTTTCAGCACATTATGGGGACATTGGTCCCCACAATGTAATGTATATCTGACCCCCACACACATGCACACAAGCACACACAAGCACAATGGACTGCATTGTACTGCAGAACAAAGCTGCCTCATGACTTGCAAATACAGCCCCCCCACAACACCCCACCCCCCAACCCAAGTAATGGACCTGCTTGTACCACTTTGCAAAGGACGATAAATTACCTGCAAAAAGGTGTGTATGTGTGTGTGTGTGTGTGTGTGTGGGGGGGGGGGGGGTGGCACAGATAGTTGAGGGGAAAAGAATGGGGGACTCATAAACAGACTGGAACATGGGTCCGCTGTGACAACTGACCACACAGCAAGATGTCATTATCTCAGCTAAAATGTCATTTTTAGTGCTGAATTGTGGAAAAACCCAAGACTTCAGCCTCTTAGGGCTGGTGTGTGAGTCACTGTACCTGCTACGCTACCTTTAGCAGCGCTAGTAAAGCGTCACATGAACTGTGACTTCACTGCACCACTCTGGGTCCCAGTGATCCCGCTGCCTGCACAAAGGTAGCTGTCAGAGCCCAGGCTGCATACTCCCCACTGATGTGCTGCCTGCATCTGTGCAGCACTTCCTGTTCTTGTTGTCCCTCCAAGTAATAGACCAATTTCTTCAGCAAAACCTTATTACGTTCTGACAAAGCCTCGTCTATGGCCTTATATGGCAAATGGATCTTTGTTTAGGCTTCAGTGGGATGGGTTCCTCTTTATCAAATCCCAGCAGATGAGACACCCGTGATGTTTGAGTCACTATTTTAGTATTCTGCCAAGTCTGAGTGGCTCAGTGACTATCACCTGACCCCTCCAGGGTTACAGGTTCGAATGGCACCTCTTCTCTGTGTGAAGTTTGCATGTTCTCCCTGTGTCGAGAGAGTGTCCTCCCACAGACTAAAGACATGTCGTCAGGCTGACTTTGAATTTCCCAGTTTGTATTTGTGTGCCCTGCGATGGACGGCCCTCTTGTCTGGGGTGGAACCCATCCTTGTGTCCTACACTGTCTGGATAGGCTGTCTGGAATAGTGCCTCTGACCATGATAAGTGGTTGGAAGATCGACAGGTCATTAGACCTATTTGTTTAACCCTCTGGAGTCGACGGCATCGTCGGTGATGCTGCGTATCTTTCTCGTGTATTTCAGTTCATAACTCGCTGAAACCTTATTGTAGAAACATGAAAAAAAAAACACTGACTAAATCCGTAATCTCTCCTTTTCAAAACGTCAGTTTTCAGAAGTATTGAAGTTTTTGAAATTAGGTTACATGGGCAAAAAAGTAAACTTACTGTCACCTTACTTTGTTTTACCTGCTTCAGGGCATGTAGTGCCGCCCTCACATGAAGATCGCTATTCGCATTCTAAATAGCTGCATTTCCGCGTATTCATTATTTCGTAAATAAATTCGTATCAATTTATTTGCCATGAAGTTTATGATATTGAATGAAATGTGTGACCATGCCCCAGTCAGTAACAGTGTGTTCCCTACCTCTAGACCCCAGAGGTTTAACAGAATCCACCTGTGTCACGCACAAACATGCTGATGACATGGTGTGATTTATCTAGAGAATTAATATTGTGTAGGTTAGCCCCCCCCCACCCCCATCTCTTTGAGACTTGCTGCCGTTTGACTCCTATTTAAACATTCTTGTATTTCAAAGATCTCATTATGAAGAACCTTGAAAAACTAGCGCAGGTCAAAGTTATTATGTTCTTAGAAAATATGAAGATCCTGGTCACCATACATTGACATTCCAGTACCGTCCCTGGAGAGTTTTAATTTACATTATTCTCTTTTATGCACCAGTATTTGCCTTATTGAAATTCCGTATTCAGACGAGCCTCAGAACTCTACACACTTCTCATAGGACGCTGTGACCCAGGTGGTCCCCTTTAGATACAGAGTGATGCTGAAAATGGTAATTTAGCGCTGTGCCGTCTGCCTGGAGGGCGGTGTGTTTGCTGATGCATGAGGACAAGCAGTCAATCTCAGTCAGTGATGTAAAGAAATCAGGCCTTTGGCTGTCAGTGTAACCGGGTTAATGTAGTCAGCGGGATGCATGAGGTCACTGCTGGGGGTTATGCAGTACTCCGGAAGAGCTTTGAAATGCATTTCATCTCTGTAGTATATCACTGCCGGGTGTTTGATCCATGCGGCATCTCTGATTTCTGCAGTGTGTTTAGTCACTGCAGTGTGTTCGATCCATGTGGCATCTTTGATTTCTGCAGTGTGTTTAGTCAGTGCAGTGTGTTTGATCCATACAGCGTCTCTAATTTCTGCAGTGTGTTTAGTCAGTGCAGTGTGTTTGATCCATACAGCATCTCTGATTTCTGTAGTGTGTTTGGTCACTAAAGTGTGTTTGATTCATGTAGCATTTCTGATTTCTGTAGTGTGTTTGGTCACTAAAGTGTGTTTGATTCATGTAGCATTTCTGATTTTTGCAGTTTGGTTAGTGACTTCAGTGTGTTTGATCCATGTACCGTCTGTTATTTCCATAATGTTGCAGAATCATAGGATGAAGTTTTTTTCTTTTTTTTTACTGTAGCAAAATGAAGGTTGATTGTGACTGATTGTGGTTGATTCATTCAATGAAACTGACTGTGGTTGAGTCACATAATGAAGCTTACTGTTGTGCTGTAGCAGAATGAAGATGACTGGTTGATTCATATAATGAAGCTGACTGGTTGAATTACATAATCAAGCTGACTGTCATACTGTAGCACAATGAAGCTGACTGTGGTTGATTCACAGAATGAAGCTGACTGTGGTTGATTCACAGAATGAAGCTGACTGCGATTGATTCACATAATGAAGCTGACTGTGGTTGAATTACATAATGAAGCTGACTGTAGTTGAATTACATGATGAAGCAGACTGTTAAACTATTGCAGAATGAAGTGGATTGTTGTCGATTCATATAATGAAGCTGGTTGTGGTTGAGTTACATAATGAAGGTGACTCGCGCTGTAGCAGAATGAAGCTGACTGTGGCTGATTCACATAATGAAGCTGACTATTATGTGGCAGCAGAATGAAGCTGAACTAAATTTAACAGTGAAGCACATCAGAATTAAGAGGATTTGGATCACAAAATAACCTTGGTTTTGCTTAGGTTACAGATTGAAGGTGATTATTGCCAGTTTGTCAAATGAAGCTGGTTAATATAAGGCAGCAGAGTCCAGGCTTTAATGCAGTATGACCTCAGAAGGAAGTGGATTATCCCTGGGCATCCAAGCGAAACGCCCTGTATCTGGCAGCCAGCCAGCATCATTTGATCAGCCGGGCGGCTGCATTGCTGACTCTGCTGATTAGTATTCTGCCCCCCCCCCTCCCTTGCCCACCTCGCTCGCAGTGCTGCAAACTGGATGCATCCCAGGTACCTGGCCAGAGAGTTCTCTCCGACCCCGTCCGAGAAAATCCAATGAGGCTCTAAATGGTCGATGAGATCCTGGAGAGTGACATCACATGCAGATGGATGGGAGGGGTGGCACTGGGTCAATCTCTTCTTTAGCTAAGTTCAAGGCTATTGAGCTACACAATTTGATGCATTCTGGGGTGGGTTAGTAAGAAGAAGGACTAGTCCCTCTATCAAGCATAAAATAAAGGGGCACCCCCAGCCCCCCCATGCCTGCCCAAGTGTTTCACCCTTGTCCCAGATTTAGCTACAGGACTTATGTGTTCCAGATCTTCACTGGCCTCTTCTGCCTCTGTCATTTTGGAAAACAGAAACCCCACTGATTTTGTCACCAATATTCACAGACCTTGGATGAGTCGTTGCTCCCATAGTGCTGTTGGGTTTTTAATCAGAGTCCGTCTGGCAGGATCACTCCCTGCCTTGTCCCGTTCTGCTCAGTGTTTCCCTGTTCGTCCAGCAGGTGCTGCTGGCCATCCCATTCTTCCCTCTGAGTTCCTTTAGGTGTTGTGCCTTTCACAGGTGTGTTTTGCCTTGCTTCTCAGGCTGCTCCATGGCTGAATGGGCTGAGCATGTGGCTGACATCTGTGAATCCCCACTATCATGGGTTGACATTTAGTATTGTTTCCCTCATGTTAATTATCTTCTTGTGTACATGTATTTCGGTACTGATCTCTGCTTCGGTATCTTTGTTCTTGGTTAGTTCTGCTTGTGTCTAGTTTTATAATCATGTCCCATTTCCACTGTCTTCGAAGTACCTCCTAGTGGTTCAGTCCTTAGTGCCTATTTACTGTATGACCCTTGCCTGTTCTTTGTGGCTCCTAATCCCTAGTGTTTCAGTTAAGTGTTAATGATCCACACCTGTACCTTCTTCATCACCTTCTTCTTGGCGGAAATATGCCTGCCCTTGTCTTGTTCCTCTGCTGCTTATCGTATCCCCCACTTCTGCTTGCCTGTGTTTCCATTAGACGTTACCCACACCGTTCTAAGTCCACGTGTTTTCCTCTGCGTTTCCTTGTGTTTAGTTGAAGTCTTTGTGAGTTCTAGTATTATTTACCAACCTTTGTTTAGACACCTCTTGGTCCTGTTTGTTTCAAGTAGCTTTGAGTTCAGTTTAAAAACAAAGTTCCCTGTGTTTGTTGGCTGCATTGTGGGTCATAGCCCAGCGTGCCCCATCTTGACATTGTGGCACCAAGCGGTGTTCCGCGTTGGCGCGTTCCAAATGAAAGTGCTGTCGGTTCATTCGCCGTGTAATAAATCAGATGCCAGGCCCCAGGGTTATGATGCGCCTAATAGCCAAGATGTTATGATGATTTACTGCATGAATCAAAACAAACAGATTAATGTATGTATTGGAATAGGGGGTATTTCAACTTCGCATCGACATTAAGGGTCAGTCCTGCCTGGATCATTCTGAATTAGCATTGGCAAGTAACTGCAGATCACCCACAAATCGGCAGTGTTATTTAATTAAGTTTTCTAGGAACTGGCTTCTTGTTTCCGCTGTCGTGCGTCAGGTGAGTCACCCGAGAGCCTCCGTGAGGATGTGCTGATGTTTGCTCCATAGTGCCGTCATCAGCAGTCAGGTTCCGGTGCTCAGAATTCCGGGAACAATTGGTATGTAAACAACATGCGGAAGCCCTCTGATCTTTCTCTGTATGAATATTTTCAGCAGTATAATGTGAGAAACAGTTTCAGTCCATTTTTCTTTTTAATTTTAGATTAAAATAGAGCATAAATGGCTGTAGGCTCTGACTACTATGGTGTTTAGCAAAGCGACTTTACTCTCAGCGGTAAACATTACGCTGTAGCGAAGTAACAGAAATATACAGAAATGGTCAACATTCTGCCTGTCAGTAGCCTTGACCTGTATCCTGTATCCACCAAAACTCACAGTTGACAGAGAGTTTGTGCCAAGTCCTGCACTTAAGAGCAGAGAGAGGCTGAAAACTACAGACCTTGAGGGATTTTATATGTTTATCATCTTCCATGACCTTCTGCTTTACCTTCTTAGATTGACAAAATCATGGACCTGATTGGGGCTGGAATCGAATTCTCCAAAGAGGTGTCACCCACCACTGCGGGTAAGTTGGTTTGGTGTCTCATTCACTTTTATGGGAAAAATGCTAACGCTAACTATGACAACTTTAACCCCAACCCTGTCCTAACCATAACCATAAGTAACCAAGCAAAATACAATGTATAGTATATAGTTTTGGCATTTTTAGTTTTTTCATAGCAGTCACTGAGTTTTCCCAGAATTAATATCCCAGGAAACTGGTCCCCATAAGGGAAAAAAAACGGATATTTATCACGTTATGGGGACATTGTGTCCCCATAAGGATAGGTATACCTGCTTGCAGACACACACATGCAGACACACACACACAGATGCACACATGTTTGTATTCATATGTTTGTGGGGACAGCCTTTTAATTTCTATGGGAAAAACCGTAATCCCATTATATATATATATATATATATATATATATATATATATATGTATATATAGAGGTGCTGGGGGCAAGCCCTCCCTGATGAATGAGTGTGTTGTGTGTAGGGGGGTGTGCATCTGGTGTGCATATATATATATATATATATATATATATATATATATATATATATATATATATATATATATGCACTTTTCTCTCTTACGCACGCAGAGGGAACACTGCAGGGTGAGTCATATTCCGTCATATTCCACCACAAACACTCCCAGAAATATCTACACCTCTGGATGATAACAGATGTCCCAGGAACTCCTGGAATGTCACAATATGAAAGATCAGGATGATTGGTGGTGATCATGCAAAAAGACACCAAACGCCCAATCTTTTCGGCTACGGCAGGTAAATCAGTTTAGCTAATTGGTGTATTTCAGCTCTCAGTGGTACCTTTTAATTTCCTATATTGGGCATATTTTTGCAGTAATTCTAGTTGACTCACTTTTCACCTTCATTTAAATCAACCCATTACTTTTGTTTGACTATGTGACTCTAGCTGACACACTTGATATTAAAATGTTTATTATGTACTGAATATGAGAAAGTGTAGATTTGTGTTTTTCTGTAATGTGTATTTTTCTTTATTTCAGAATAGGAAAAGGAAACATTGTATCCATTTAGCTGACTAGGAATGGGTAGATTAATAAAAAAAGTATACATCAACAAGCCAAAACATTACGACCACGCACAGGTAAAGTGAATAATGTTCACATAAAAACAGTGCATGTTCAGACCTGGGATGTAGCAGATGGTAAGCTAACACTTGGTACTCATAGTCGTTGAATGCATTTTGAAGAAATGGGCAGGGATGAATATCTGAGTGATTTTGACAAGAACTACTGTAATTTGTTATAAAGAGAAGACTGGGTAAGACCATCTGTGAAACAACAAGGCTTGTTAGGTGCTAACGGTCAGCCATGGAGAGTACCTACCAACAGCGCTTTGAAGAGGGAAAACCACGAACCACCAACAGGGTTTTGGACACCAAGATGCAAGATCTGACTGAAGGGTATCCCATCTGCTACAACCCAGCAGAAGGGCACAAACGGGAGATAATTTTGATGATGATCATGGGAATGATGTGACAAGATGACACATGGTGCATGGAACCCTGTGGCATATGGGGTTGGACTTGTTGACTTGTTGGTCTAACACAGGGGTGGCCAATCTTATCCACAAAGGGCCGGTGTGTATATGGGTTTTCGCTGCGACTCCCTAATTAGATTACTAATCAGAGGACTGATTGACTGAAGAGTCCTCACACCTGGGTTTGAACAGCTGACATACAGGTTACCCCAAAAACCCGCATACAAACCAGCCCTTTGTGGATAAAATTGGCCACCCCTAGTCTAACACTTCCCATAGATGCTCAACATGTACCTGAAACTTCCACATCATACAACAAAACAAGATTCACCCAAGTGACTTTCTTCCATTGCTCCAAAGTCCAGTCCAAACGCTTGAATCACCATCGTAGGTGCTTTCGATAGTGGACAGGGGTTAACATAGGCACTCTGACTGGTCTGTGGCCAAATAGCTCTATATTCAGAGGTGATCAGATTAGCCTTACTGTTGGTTTCTGCCAGAGGAGGCCATTGTTCACATCCCACATTGATGTGGCTTCATGGTTTTCCCCTCCTCTGACCACTATCAGTGGTTGCTCACCACGGTTGACCACAATCACTCCACAAGCCATGCCGTTATTTGAGATGTTTTGATCCAGTTGTTTAGCCATGATGATTTGGGCCTTGTCAAAGTCACTCAGATCTTCACCCCTTCCCATTTTTGCTGTATTCAACATGTCGACTGAGGGAACGTGATGTTAGATTACTGTCTAATATATTCCACGCTTTGACATACACCATTTTCACAAGATCGTCAACATTGTTCGCTTTGCAGTGGTGTGGTCATAATGCTTTGGTTCATTGCTTCAAATTCCTGTCTTGTTTTCATTGGGTTGCCTTCCTGTCATTGGGTTCATTGTGAATGCAGTTCTGAAAACTACCCATATTTTCTAGTGTGCAGAGTACACGGAACAGTCATTATTTTTACTTTACCTGACAGTCTATCAAGTTTAAATTATAGATCTTGCTGAAATTGTGCTGAATCATTCAGTCGTGTATTTATGTCTGGTTTATGCTCAGGCTTTGATGTACGGCTGCGAAATATTCATGCTCCTTCCTCAGTTTTCGGGCCCTCAGCTCTTGAATGTTTCAGCTGCTACTTGATCGTAAGAATTAAATGAAATCAATAACCCAGTAATCCATTGAATTAATTGGGCATATTTTTAGGTCGTTGGTTGCTTATGTAGAAAACCACACCACACCGAGGCGTACCCCCCCACTGTTACATCTGCCTGCCCTCTGTCTGTAACTTTGCTGGCCTCTCGTTACTGCCTCCTACTGCCAGCGTGGTCTAAAAGCCTAGTGATAATGAGGCTGTGGAGGCTCTTGACTTTCTGCACTCTGTAAGTGCAGCTTTGTGCCTGCAAGCATCCTTTTCCTGTTCTTCAGTCGCTGCTTGTTCTGGGTTGAATGTCTTGTGCCTCCTTTTGGACATAGCAGTGGTTGACTTTCTTTTTTTGCATCACATATAAAGTATAGTATGGCAGTAAATGGTAGTAGTGCAGTCAGCTGATAGAATTTATGTTTACCTTGAGCGGTGTGAAAAATTTTCTTTTGGAAAGGTCACGCAAGGTCACGCAATACTGATTCTCATCAGCGCGTTGTTCTTATTTAGACTGTGAACCAGAGGTGAAGAACATGCAGCGATTGTGAGACTCTTCCCTGTAAAGATACCCCTGTGAGATGCCCTTGATGCTTCCTGGTCATTCACACGCACTGCATGCTGCACTGGATTCCTCTGTCTCAGCATCTGTAAACCGTCTTTGCATTCCCCAGCATCACAGTGCCATGGTCTTAGTGTCATCAAATTCTTAACATTTCAGTCTCAGTCTTACAGTCTCACAGTCTCAGTCTTGCAGTTTTGTATGCTCGCAGTGTCAGTTACATGATCTCGCTGTCTCCGTTTCTCAGTGTCACAGTTACAGTCTGACAGCCGGACAGAATATGAGTCTCATAGCCTCAGAGTCTGAAAGTCTCACAGTTGGTCTTACAGAACCTCGCAGTATCAGTCTACAGCTGAGGACTTCTTATAGTTCTTTTATAGGAAATCTCAGATTTTGATTCATGATGCCGCTGTATGAGGAGCCTGGGAAACTTAAAAAGCTCTCAGGGCATGACCTCTCAGGGCACTCTTCGGTTTGCAAATGTCAGGAGCAGAACAGGTGCCCGGAAGCTCCCACTGGATGAATCACTTCTGCGTGAAGCGTTGCATCCACCAGACCCGCAATCACATGTGAAATGGTGAGCCTTACTCAGACCCAGGACCTGAGCTCGTGGCCCATAAAACCAGTTTATCTGGTTGTGCTTGGTTGGCACATCCCACCGGCGGCCCCAATTCAGACCTGACTCCACCCTCACTCCCCCCCGAGTCGCCGGCAGCATTGAGGCACCTTGACCCAGTTAAACAGCTGGTGAAGTGACCCAGCTCCCCTCCCAAAGCGCTGAGTCCCGCCCCGCTGTAATTGGGTGCTGCTTTTCCGTGTGATGTGGGTGTCCCAGGCGAACACCTCCAGGCCTGATGAGAATGGGCATGCCGCTGTCGCATACGCCCCCTTCTGTCTATTACCCATCCTTTCTTTTACCCCTTTATTTCTCCCTTATTCTTTTCCCCTGTTCTTCAGGTTTTTAATGTACCATAATAGATACGTACATATGCAATATATAGAGCATGTAATATATTTATGTTTTCCTTCATTTCCATACCTTGCAGCTGTGTCTGCTTCCACGCTGTCCTGAGTGGCTGCCTGTAGCAGCAGCTAGATAAATCGCTTTGCTTTTTTTGTCTTTTTTATGCCTGCAGTCTGCATTTATTCCTCCTGAATTTCCCACTTGGGCAAATAAAGTATGTATGTATGAAGCATATATCCTCCTATCATCACACCTTCTCTGTCTCTCTAGCTCCTGCAGTTCTCTCTCGTCCTTCTGCCGACCCCCCACTTAAAAAGTTAATGCACAGTCCCAACGCCCTGTCACAGAACCTGCTGTTTCGACCAGCACCCCTCCTGAGTCCACCTTGCACAGAAGGGGGGGGGGTGAGTATTGTCTCCCAAGAGCTGTGGGAGTGTCTGAGCCCCCCTCTGTGGTATTCATGTCGAGCTTGTAGCACATGCAGGCTGTGCTCTGACAATACCCTGGATTCATGCAGCGATGAGCAGAATGTGAATTAGACGTCGACCTGAAGGTCTGAGTTGGATCTACTGCCTACTTAGGGTGGCCGTCCAAAGGTCCAACAGCAGTCGTGGAGAAGAATGTGCCTCTGAATTGCGTCTTTGATTCATGGGGTAGACCTTATAAAATACAAGGTAGTGCTTTACATTAATTGTGCCTTCAAAATGCTTTCATAATGTATTCATAAAACATTCAGTGCTCCTTCAAAATGCCTTGATATCAGTGCACCTTTATAATAATGCATTCATATAACATTCATAAGCAGCATGTAAGTATATCATACAACATCATAATTTGCCTTAACAGCTTTAATATATATTAATAACGAACATTACATGATTATACAATTATAATGCATTTTATTATCATGTATCGGTTGCAATTAATGTATATTAAAGCCGTTAAGATATTTTAGGATGTTATGGTATACACCCATGCTGCTTATGAATGCATTATGAAAGTACATTGAATGTTCTACGAATGCATTATAAAGGCATTATGAAAGTGCAGTTAATGTAAAGCATTACTGGCCTCCTTTCCCCTTCTGCTGGTTAATTTGGCATCGTCCCATTCAGGGACTCAGTCGGGCTCCCAAACGAGAGTATCTCTCCCTGATCAATGCAGAGGGTAGTGGAGCAATACAGGGGGAGGAGGGGGAAGGGGGAGGGACACGGGTCTTTTGCTGGAGAGAGCGAGAGCTTTGCTCTTTTAGACAATGAACAGCAGCCCTGCAGTGAGTGAGTAAGCAAGGGAGAGAGAAAAAGAGCGAGAGGGAGGGGAGGGGAGCTGAGTTTGCCGGCAGCGGGACTGACCGTTCGGGACGACGCAAGGACAGCCGCTTCCGTGATAGATAAGCTGCTGCGCTCCAAGACAGCAGACAGGAGCGGGAGAGCAGTAGAGACCGGGCAGCATCCGGAGACCCGCGCAGGAGGCCCCCCGGGGGAGACCGGAGGACACGGCGTCTCATCCCCGTGGGACGGCGGTGTCGGGGAGGGGTGGGGGGGGCAGCTGACTCCAGAGATGACATGTCGGCGGGCCGCGTGCAGCAAGTGCATGTAGAAGCGACCCGGCGTTCCTGCATGCATGGAGAATCTGCTCACCTCACAGCCAGGAGGAAACCGCAGGACCGCCGGGGGTCAGCCGGGCTTTCATTTCCCCGAGATCTGCGAGGACCCGCTCTTGCTCGAGGCTCTCCTCATTGGCTGGCATCCTACCCCGTCTGAAACTCAATCCGGACGTTCCCCCGACTCTCCCCGCTACAGAGTCGACTCCGATCCTGGTAAGGGAGTTGTGGAATAACCCGAAACGGCAAGAGGACACGCAGCGCAGCGCGTGACGGGGGGGGGAAATCAAATTACTGTCCGCCTCAGCCTCCAAGTATCAAGGAAAGGGTTCTGGCACAGAGCAAACCCCATTTAAAAGGCTGCTGTAAAGAGGGCAGTTACTCCAGAGCTCTGGGGATCCATTATAATTATCATATTAACTATGCAGGTAGTGAGGCTGCTCTAATTATAACCACTGTCAATGCCTTACGCTTCTTGGCTTCCAACATGCATCCAGCTTCCTGTGACACCCCGCTCACCTTGCTTTCCGTGTCGCGTTAGCAGCTTGACGGTGAGGGTTCGAGAGGGCCGTGATTAAGGAGCCACTGGGCCGTGGCTGTCATCGTTGCCATCTCCGGCAGATGTGGGTGCCCTCTTTTCAGCATGTGTGACCCCGTGACCCCTGGTGGATTCCCTGCTACAATTGGTTGAGGGGGGAGCTGGGCCAGACACCCTCGCTATCGTCACCTTCTCCAGAAGCCTCTGCGAGGAGAAGATAACCAGGTTTCCCTTTTGCATTTATGCTGACAAGGACGGCAGAACATACCTGCTCTTAAATTCTCTGCGTGGGCACCTTGAGACCTTCTTCCGATCATTGGACTACTCAGTGGGTTGGAGCCTGAACTGCTTCCTTGAACCAAAGTCCTGAATGGACACAGGTACTGAGACTCACCACAGCAGGTTGCGTGAATGATGTTGCATTTTATTGGTCTACTGGAGGTCGGGGTGAACTGGTAGCCCCAGATCAAACCTCTTTCTTCACCTTCCTCTCTCTGTAACGTGACTTAGCCACCCTCAGTCAGTGCGCCTTCTGTCTTCGACTGCACCTGGATTAATTCCAGGGGGTGGATTTCTGCCGTTTGAGTAGCTGTAGGTGAAGCAGGTGCCCTCCTGAGCCCCGGGGGGTATCTGTCCCTCGGCCCCTTCCTCGGAACGCTGTCGCCCCTGTCCTGCTGCCCGTGCCCCTGGCCCTGCTGGTCCAGGATGATGTGGCAGTGCCATGTCTCACCCTCGGGATGCCGCTGCTACCGCCTCCACGGCTTCTCCCTGCTGAAGCGCCTCCCTCTCTCGGCAGGGGGCACCGGTGTGCGCGGCCTGGACCGGCCCGTCGGGGACTGGCTGGAGCACGTGGGCCTACCGCAGTACGAGAGCAAATTCCTGCTCAATGGCTTCGACGACCTGCGTTTCATGGTGAGTCCCTTTAGCTACTCACTCATTACTCTCTTCCCACAAGAGCCCGAGACTCAAATTCTGGTACTTCTAGTAAGAATTCTAGTAATCCTAGTAATTTCACTACTAACATCATGCTTGGCATGCTCATTTATCATACCTTCCAACTTGTCTCCTGAACAAGTTGTGTCCTTGGCAATTAACTATAAGGGATTTAACCTACCCTGTATAAAACGTTACCAGCGTAGAATCATCACAGACCCATCATTTTTTAACCAGTACTCTCCTTGTCTCAACCAGTAACTCTTGAGTCGGTGCCGTTCAAATAATTAACATCACACACTTTTAACCAGCAGCTAGTGCATCAAATTGATTTACTGGGACTGAGGAGCAGCTGCCAAATTCTTTAAGGATCTCTCATTACTGAAAATCTGTCCAAAGCAGAGAACAGCTACAGTTCCACCGGATCTCTTAGCTAAAATGCAGTGGCCCGTGTTTGTGTGTTTATTTCTAGGTATAGACTAAGTTTTACCGTTTCATGAATTCCATGCAAGTTCCCTTTCTAGTAACACATTATGTTTTTATCTATTGTACTTTTGTTTTTCACTGAATGCAACTGGTTAGCCAGCTAGCGGTCATAGCAGTTTTCGCTTAATTCTGGAAATTTTGGCCCTAAGATGATCCAGGTTTTTGCTCTCCCAGTTGCCTGGGAGTTGAGAAGGAGCAAAAACGTGGGCCCTCTGGGGGTCCTCGAGGTCTGGTTTGAGAAACACCGGTATAGATTATAGTTTCCCAGTTTAAGCCATAAAAACAAAAGTTCAGCGTGTGGCTGTTAGTGCAGGTCACCGTGCGTAAAGTTTACTGGGAGGATCATGCAGGGCACCTGTTTGTGCCGAGCCTGTGTGGTCATTGCGCTAAGCCTGTAGTGGCTTTGTATGGGTTTCAAAGTCTCCTGGCAGGGCTGGACTGGCCATCTGGCATACCGGACATTTTCCCAATGGGCCAAGGGGTATGTGGGCCAGCAATTGTGGGGAACCCCCCCCCCTCCCCCCGATTTTTAATTCCAGGCCAGCGATGACTGTTGACCTTCAAACAGTGGTGGTTAGTTCAGGTCCACAAAGTAAAAATCCAGAGCAAATTTTTCGTTTCAACCAACCATTTGACTATAAAGAATCACAGTCATTGACCACTCAACGGGTTTTACTGAGGGAACAGTTTCACTGTGGGAATCCTTAGGCTAATCCCACTGATTTCACTTTCCCCTGTGGCATTGAGGTTTTATGTCTAAAATGAGTTGGGAAATCCATCTGCTATGCACATCTTCAGGACTGAGGCCACAGCTCCCTATTAAAGGTCACTCACCGCACATTTCCAGAGACTGCTAAGCAAGACTGCAGAATTGTTCCTGCCTGAGGGCACTCAAGATGCACATTGAAAGTATTCTGATTTTCAGACCATGAAGGTTCTTTAACAAAAAAAAAATCTGTTTCAGTCCAGCACGATCATCATCACTTAATCCTGTCCTGCCCCTTCACACGCTCAAGCTGAAATCTTTCACCCAAAGAATGAGCCTGGTGTTAACTAGACAGATCATCCTCAATATACAAAGAAGGCAATTACAGCGCAAATGGGGCAATAAACTCAGGAAAGGTGCTTAGTTGGACAATCAGTATTTTCAAAGGTTTTAAAGATTTAAATCTAGAAGAAAAAATGAAAACCTCCCTCTCTGCTACAATCCCTCTGCTATATTTTTTGGCTTTGTTTCCCCCCCGCAGCTTCTGTAAGGATGCACAGCACTTTTCCGGTAGGGGATGAGAGGTCCGTGATGTTGCCATTGGAGCGGGACCCTCATAGGGGGGGGTTCTCAGTAAATCTCATTCTGCTTCCCTTCAAGTCTATGAGATGATGTAGGCCTCAAAATCCAGAGGATGTGGGAACACTCAACCCTAACAGTGAAGCCTTCTTCTCTTTCCTGGCCTATTATCTAACCTTTAGCTGGATTCACCACACAAGCTTTTATCTCGGTATTACTGTCTGTTAAGTAATTGTTGATACAGCAACTGTGCATCTGGTCATATTGGCCCCAGTATGTACACTTGTAGTGAGCCAAAGTTTAATCTGAGGATTCCATTATGATGATGAACGGTGATGCTATTACTATTGAACATCAGTTGATTTTATTTCCACCTCCATACAGCTGTATGCTGTGCCTGGCAAATGTTTATTAATATACGGTTATGTTGGCGAGAAAATATCAGCAACGCTGGATTGGAAGGTTCTCCCTATTTCATAACGATGATGTCAAGCTGAATGTGGATGTTGTGCAGAAGTGACAGATGCTATCTGGAGATGGAAGTCACTTGCTGGGTGCCTCTGGGTCACAGCTGCTCGGTGACCGTGTCAGAGAAAGGGAGGGGCTAAGAATGGTTTGGGGGTGGAGCTAAGTGTTCATGGGCGGGGTCAAATGGTGGGCTGATTTAGCAAATTTAAGGAGGAGGTAAAGAGCATGCACTGATGACAGCACGTTGCCGCACCCACCACGCAACAAACCACCTTAGGGACGAGAACTTGAGTATAGCTGTGTGCCAGGCGATACCTCAGCACCACACCAGTCCAGATGGAACAGTGTGAGTTTTTTTTTTTAGTGGCTGGAGTGCCAATGCTGCCACCAACCCTCAAATATTCCCTGTAAATTGGAGGACCTGCCAGCATGGTGGTGCAGTGGTTAGCACTGTTGCCTCACACCTCTGGGACCCGGGTTCGAGTCTCCGCCTGGGTCACATGTGTGTGGAGTTTGCATGTTCTCCCCATGTCACCGTGGGGTTTTCTCTATGTACTCCGGTTTCCCCCCACAGTCCAAAAACATGCTGAGGCTAATTGGAGTCACTAAATTGCCCGTAGGTGTGCATGTATGAGTGAATGGTGTGTGAGTGTGCCCTGCGATGGCCTGGCCCCCCATCCTGGGTTGTTCCCTGCCTTGTGCCCATTGCTTCCGGGATAGACTCCGGACCCCGACCCAGTAGGATAAGCGGTTTGGAAAATGGATGGATGGATGTATGGAGGACCTGCTTTCAGGGCTGGATATAGGTTAACATCATACCCAGGAGGAAGCAATTGCAGGTTAAGGGGTCCTAGGACCTAACAGAGTAGGTCACCCTTGGCATTCAGAGGATTCAAACCAGCAACCTTCCAGTTGCTGGCACGGATCCCTAGTCTAAGAGCCACCACTCTGCCAAATTTAAGGCTTATGATCAAATCCAAATCTAGTACATGGCTGTTCAGTATTCTTCAAGAATGAAGACTCCCACACTGACTCACACAGTGACTCCTAACCATGGCCCATATTCCTGGCACCCAGCTGGTTACTCAGCTTTTAGTATTAATGAGGAATAGCCTGTATTATTGATCAAAATGAAACCAAATTTGGGGGAGGTAGTGGTGCAGTGGTTAGAACCCAGGCCACAGCCCCACACAGGCAGGGTGTGCATCTTCTCCCTGATGCAGTGTGGAGTTTCCTTCAGGCCCGTCAGCTTTCCCCCACTGGCTAAAAGCAGGCTAAGGTGATTTGGAGTTGTGAATGTTGTGTGTGTGCTAGCAGAGGGCTGGTGCCCTGTCCCGGCTCATTCCCTGCCTTGCACCGTCCTGGGTTGTTCCCTGCCTCATGCCCATTGCTTCCAGGATAGGCTCCGGACCCCCCGCGACCCAGTAGGATAAGGGGTTTGGAAAATGGATGGATGGATGGATACATATCCACACACGTCAGCTACCCAGCACATATTTCATACAGTTGTTGGAGAATGTTGGAGTATTTCCGCAATCACATGCAACACATGGGTAGTGGTAGCTTAATGGTTAGGGAAGTGCACTTGTAATTGAAAGATTGCAGGTTCAAGTCCCAATCCAGCAAGGTACCACTGAGGTACCCTGAGCAAGGCACCGCCCCCAAGCACTGCTCCCTGGGTGCTGAGTTAGCTGCCCCCTGCTATGTCACGATGTCACATATGGGTTAAATACAGAGAACACATTTCATCATGGTGTGTTAACACTAGTCACTAAATTCTAGTCATTATACTGCTCTTCTTGTGAAATACATCCTTTTTTAAAAGTCCAACAACATGGTGACAGATTTTCATTTACCCTCTAGCAGTATCATTCAAGAATCCAGGTCAGCTGATTAATTATTTGCTCTTTCACATAATTTATTAAGAGAACCGAGTCAAAAAGAGATTAAGCGGCCCAAAAGTCCAGCATATATTAAAGTCCCACAAATGGAGTGGGAGTGCCAAATAGTAACCCATGGCAACCCTTGCAAACATAATGTACAACAAACCAGGATGTGGCCTGGATATGGGTGATTCCAGCATATCCACTATGATCAACAGATATGGAGACGGTTATTTTTAGGTCTTAGGGTTGGAAATCCCAGTAAAAATGGTGGCTGATGAATGACTCACACCTGGCCCTGATTTTGGGGGACTCTCATGCTGTGATGCAGGTTTCTGTGTGGCTCACACAGTCCTGCAATCCAGACCCCCCCTCCCCCCCATCTTGTTGACACTTAAGAAGCCCCAGCAGCGTCGATGAATGACACTAATGCGTTTTGTGACTGTGCGATTTTTCAGTTCACCGACATGCATGGAACAGGGACTTTATTCAGAGTACAGATTTCATAGAACCAAGGCAATCAATGCAAATAGCAGCCAGTCTGGCTTTAGTGCAAGGGAGACAGAAAAGGAAATTGGGAGAGTAGGTCTTGGGAAGGGTGTGAATTGGGTGCAGGGCCGGGAGGCGGGGGGTCAAGGAAGGATGAGAATTTCAATTTACATCATTGGTAATTGGGTACAGGTGTCTGAAAGGCCTTGTTACTTGACTTCACGCTACTCTGATATCCACATTCCCTCCCCCACTGTCTTACAGGCACTTTTGAGATAATATTACCATCTTAAAGGGTAAGGAGGTCATTCTATCATTGCAGAACAAAATGACTTCTCAGAAAATTGTGATATCAATGTGTGACCGTGGTAATAATTCCTACAATTTTCTCCTCCGCCAGCCAAGGCAATCACCGAAGTAGCCCACCAGGGGGCCTCACGTGATGAGATTGTGAACAGACTGCGTCCTTTCTTGTGCTCAAAGTCAAGGGAGATTAATTGAGTGGAAAAATGCTGCATCGACCATTGCTAAGGCTTCGGTGGGACAATTTCATTACTCCATATGGCATACTGTACTGTGCCCCTTTGAATTCCAGGGCAGGGAAGATTGCAGCTTGAGGCAAGCATCTTACAGAAGATAAACTAGTGGGTTCCTTGTGCTTTCATTTATAAGAATCCAGCCCCAGAACTTGCATTGGTTTGTTTTGGTCACCGTGGCGACATGGGATGGAATTGGGTACCACATGTCCCAGCAGGAAGTTAATTCTGGGAATTGAAGATACCAGCCATTTTACATGCACCACCTCTAATAAACACAAGTGTTCAGGGGTTGAACATGTGGAGGGGGGGTCTGTTTTCGTGAGAGAAACAACAATAACTGGCAACAGGCAAATCAAGTGGCCAGTCACCTGACTTTGCTCCGCCCCGACAGTCACACCTTCCCCCGTATGACATTTCCATAACTGGTTGGTGTGGCAGCCGCTCACCAGGCGAGCTGGACTTACTCACATGTCTTGCCAGGGACGCTGTGGCAGATCATAGCTAGCAGTGTAGCGGTTCCTACGGGTCAACGGCAAATGCATCTCCTTCGCCACTCTGCCATTTTTCACCCTACGCCGGTCCGCTGGTCAAATCGATTTGCTGCCCGTCGGTTCTGCTGTGGGGGGGAAGGGGATGATTCCAGCACCTTTCAATTCTGCCTCTCTCTCTCTCTCTCTCTCTCTCTCTCTCTCTCTCTCTCTCTCTCCATAACTGTCACACATATACTCATGTTTGCTTGGCTTTTTTTTCATCTGCTTCTTCTTCTTCTTCTTATTATTATTATTATTATTATTACTTTACTGTATCTACATATTAATGCTGGCAGATGCCCTTTTAGTTAGGGCTGCGTCAACTGTTCTGTTCCCTCAAACCAATACCATGATTAACTGCACTGTGTTTGTCCATAGTATATGATTATGCACTATTAAATGCAGTGAGTGTGCCCATAGTGAATGTTTATGCACTATTAAATGCAGTGAGTTTGTCCATAGTTAATGTCTATGCACTATTAAATGCAGTGAGTTTGTCCATAGTTAATGTCTATGCACTATTAAATGCAGTGAGTTTGTCCATAGTGAATGTTTATGCACTATTAAATGCAGTGAGTTTGTCCATAGTTAATGTCTATGCACTATTAAATGCAGTGAGTTTGTCCATAGTGAATGTTTATGCACTATTAAATGCAGTGAGTTTGTCCATAGTTAATGTCTATGCACTATTAAATGCAGTGAGTTTGTCCATATTGAATGTTTTTGCCTTTAGCTCTTTTTGTGTATTTTGCCAAAGGACCCATTTGCATGACGTGTCTGGCATCGAGTCCCCTTGCAGTACATCATACGCCACTCTGTGTGTTACTCTGCACTGCACGTATCTGCTCGTGAGCGTGATGCACACAGCTATTTTTTGCGACTGCAGGGCAGCAATGTCATGGAGGACCAGGACCTTAGGGAGATAGGCATCATAGACCCAGGCCACAGGAGGAAGCTCTTGAACTCAGCACGGTCATTGCCAAAGGTACACAACGCTCCCCCCCCACCCAGGCCAGAATCTCTATCTCCATAGCCCCCTCTTTTAGCTGTTATAAGAACTGCTAACAAAGCTTTCTTTAACAACTCCATGTTCTGGTAGCAGAAATGGAAAATTGAAGTCTAGAGAGTAAAAATTCAAACCAAGATTTAGTTTCAGTCATCCAGTTGAGTACTCTGTGACTGTGGATTCTTTATACTCAACTAGTGAGTTGAAGCAAAATCTTGGTCTGGCTTTTTACTTTCTGGACCTGAAATTTCCATCTGTGTCTGCTAGATATGACAGCCTGAGAGTTCTGCTCCAAATTGGCTACTGTGTGTAGTGCTGTGTATAATTAGGCCTTTGCCCTGATTGCCTAAAATGATCTACTTATGGGTGCTGTTTACAGAGGCTGGACCTTGGCATGGTTCCTTCTGCTATGCACATTTATGCAACTTCACATTTTAATGAACCATTTTGCTCAAGGGATCTGTTAGCACTGAACATCTGCATATACACATTCGAGTGTCATTTTCTCAAGAGGGACACTTAGTAACTCTGCACTTAAGTACTCACAACCTATATTTGTGTGCATGTGAGCTTGCATGCACGTGTTGGACTCAGCATCGCCTCCTACAGGTGAAGGCCTTGGGTTGCGATGGCAGCACCTCGCTTATTTCCTGGCTGGATACGCTTGGCTTACAAGCATACCTGCCCAACTTCCTGTCTGCCGGTTACCACACCCTGGACTGTGTCAAGAACCTGTGGGAGCTGGAGATGATCAATGTAAGTGCAGCATGCCAGTTGGGCTAAGGGAAGTGCTCACACTGAAAAATAAAGGCAAACGTCCAGGGATCCTATTACGGTGCATGAAAGGTCAATCCATATGCTGACTTGTAAATACAAATGAGCTGAATAATTAATGCAAATGATCTGAAGCAATAATACATCCCCGGTTGTTATCTATGTGACCCATGAATGTATGCCTGCTTGTTGACATGTTTGTATACATTCATGCCTCCCCACCTGTCCCTGTTGTACCGCCAGGTGCTGAAGATCAATCTGCTTGGCCACAGGAAACGGATCATTGCCTCGCTGGCAGAACTGCCCTATGAAGAGATGCCCGCCAAGCCTTCCCGTCTCTCCCAGATTAGGGTCAGTGGCTCTGGACTTAATAACCGACGTCGGGTTCACCGACACAGTGGAAGCACTGGCCGTAACCTTGGGGCTCTGAACCCAGCTGGAGGACAGTTCTGACATCTCTGGAGACGTGACTCAGTGACTCATCTTGTCATTTCCTTTTATTGATGGTATTTTTTTTGCCTGTGTGCATAGTGACGAGAGATAATGGTACATATCAAAAATGGGTGGTTGTACATATATTCTGAACATTACATTTATTTAGTTTGCAGATGCATTTGTCCAAAGTGACTTACCAATAAAGCAAATTATTACATATATTCGGAACGTTGTTTAAAATAAGGTGTTAAGATAAAGATCGCGGGTTTGCCATGCTGATGACTCCTGAAGTGACTCACAGCTGTTTGTCTCATCTTCCTCCCGCGTTCCAGTGTCAGGATCTCATCTCCCAGCCCTCCTCCCCCCTCAGCTACATGGACTCCTACGCCAGCCGATCCATGGACCACCTGCTTCCCGGGGGCGACTCGGCCCGGAGGAGGAGAAGCGACCGGGAGCAGACCCCCTCCCAGCGTTCCCAGAGTGAGAGACCCCGGTCTCATGTGAGTCTCTGACCTGTTGCATGAAGCAGTCACAGAATGAGGAAAAAGCATTATATTCAACAGCAGGATCTTTTTCTTTGGAAGAGTAGTTCAAAGATGGATGGATGGACAGACAGATGAATAGACGGGTGGCTCGCTGGATGGATGGATAATAATTTAAAAAAATGATAATAGAGCATGACCTGGTAGCTCAGTGGGTAGGAATATGGCCTCCAAGGTTGCATTCCTTAACCATTCTACCACCTACTGACAGCTTTGCTTTATGCCATATAAGAGCTGGCTAAAGCATCCAGATTCTAACAGCACGTCACAGACGTCCATCAAGCCGGTGTCCTTTAAATCCTTGGCCACTTCTGCTATGTCTCTCCCAGGATAGGCAGCTTGACAGGCAGCTCGAGCGACAGAGAGAGAGCCGGCTGACCCTGCGGCCCCCCAGTCAGTCGACGCCGTTTGCCCCTGTGCCTGGCTGGCACCACCAGCCTGAGAAGCTCATCTTTGAGGCCTGCGGATACGAAGCCAGCGTACGGACCCTCCTCCAGTCACTCAGAAACAGCAAATCGAGGCACCTTCTCCTTGCCTGTTTACACAGCTTCTGCTGTAGCTGCCATGGTTTGTCAGGCTAACGTCATGACCGCTGTTTGTGTAAATTATCTATGTTTCCACATTTGTCACACACTGTCACACAAATTTTATCTTTTACTATGATGCATTACATTGGAAATGGAATCATTAAAAGGCTCCTTTTCATGATGATTTTATATCGTGTGGCTGTAAGATTTTTAAAAAACCAAAAGACTTCTTGGTGGGAATGAAGATCTTCAGAGAACATCTTAACCACTGTCTGCTGATCTCTGTTGGGTTTTTTTTTCAACTAGTACTTGGGGTCGATGGTCATTAAGGAGCTGAGAGGCATTGAATCCACCCAGGAAGCCTGTGCCAAAATGAGGGTAGGTCTTATCTTCACGCTACACAGCCTCTACAGCAATAAAGCATCTTCCTATTAAATGCATGCTATGGTGACCGGGGATCAAGCTGTCGAAAAGTGAGGGCCAGAAGCAACATTTAGCAGTAATGAAATGATGGCTTTGCACTTAAAGAACAATTATAATGAAATTGTGTCCTGTTGCTCATATTTATGGTGGTGTGAATCTACACCAAGCAATTATCTTGCTTTAGTAAGTAATAAAATGAATAAGATTAGTGTATTTGTGTTGCATTTCCTAGCATATGGGTGGCTGGCAAAAGCTGGCAGTTTCGCACCTTGCCTGCTGGGTGTTTTGCCATGATTCATAACGTTTTTTAGCCTTTTAATAGCATCATAAACATTCACCAGAACCTGAGAATTATGAATAAATGGATCACTGAAATGTTGATTAATTCCTCTGCTGTGTCTCTGCTTCTCTGACTCCTCTGACCATTTTCTGCTCCTTGTCTCTCCTCAGAAGACTGCTGAGCAGAAGAGGAAGGTCCCCACCATTGTTCTCTCCATCACCTACAAGGGGGTCACGTTCATCGATGCTGCCACCAAGGTGGGAGATGTGTCCCTGTGTTTTTATGTATGGGGGGTAATTCAGATGAAGGGTGGGAGATGCAGGTCTTGCATGATTCAGGCCTGCTCTGTTGCTCCTACGTTGGCTAAAATGCCAATAGTGCAGCTGTGGGCTTCTTCTGTGTAAATGCTGATATGCACAGCTGTGTGCTTCCTCTGTGTAAGTGCTCATATGCGCAGCTGTGTGCTTCCTCTGTGTAAGTGCTCATATGCGCAGCTGTGTGCTTCCTCTGTGTAAGTGCTCATATGCACAGCTGTGTGCTTCCTCTGTGTAAGTGCTCATATGCGCAGCTGTGTGCTTCCTCTGTGTAAGTGGTCATATGCGCAGCTGTGGGCTTTTTCTGTGTAAGTGCTGATATGCGCAGCTGTGGGCTTCCTCTGTGTAAGTGCTCATTGGCGCAGCTGTGTGCTTCCTCTGTGTAAGTGCTGATAGGCGCAGCTGTGTGCTTCCTCTGTGTAAGTGCTGATATGCGCAGCTGTGTGCTTCCTCTGTGTAAGTGCTGATATGCGCAGCTGTGTGCTTCCTCTGTGTAAGTGCTCATATGCGCAGCTGTGGGCTTCTTCTGTGTAAGTGCTCATATGCGCAGCTGTGTGCTTCCTCTGTGTAAGTGCTGATATGCGCAGCTGTGTGCTTCCCCTGTGTAAGTGCTGATATGCGCAGCTGTGTGCTTCCTCTGTGTAAGTGCTCGTATGCGCAGCTGTGTGCTTCCTCTGTGTAAGTGCTCATATGCGCAGCTGTGTGCTTCCTCTGTGTAAGTGCTGATATGCGCAGCTGTGGGCTTCCTCTGTGTAAGTGCTGATATGCGCAGCTGTGTGCTTCCTCTGTGTAAGTGCTGATATGCGCAGCTGTGTGCTTCCTCTGTGTAAGTGCTGATATGCGCAGCTGTGTGCTTCCTCTGTGTAAGTGCTCATATGCGCAGCTGTGGGCTTCTTCTGTGTAAGTGCTCATATGCGCAGCTGTGTGCTTCCTCTGTGTAAGTGCTCATATGCGCAGCTGTGTGCTTCCTCTGTGTAAGTGCTCATATGCGCAGCTGTGTGCTTCCTCTGTGTAAGTGCTCATATGCGCAGCTCTGTGCTTTTTCTGATTAAGTGCGCATATGTGCTGCTATATGGTTTCTTCGTCGATGTTTCAAAGCCAGTTTTGGGGTTTATCTGCTAATAAGCAAGTATGAACAGCTGTGTGGACGCCCCTTGGTCAGGGAGGTCAGATTATCTTTTATATGTCTGACATCAGCAGAGAGGGATCAGAGGAAGGATCATTAACACAAATAAATGCATAAACATGCATATCTTGCTTTTCCCAGAAACACTGCATAAACATTCAATATGGACAAACTCACTGCATTTAATAGTGCATAAACATTCACTATGGACAAACTCACTGCATTTAATAGTGCATAAACATTCAATATAGACAAACTCACTGTATTTAATAGTGCATAAACATTCAATATGGACAAACTCACTGCATTTAATAGTGCATAAACATTCACTATGGACAAACTCACTGCATTTAATAGTGCATAAACATTCAATATAGACAAACTCACTGCATTTAATAGTGCATAAACATTCAATATGAACAAACTCACTGCATTTAATAGTGCATAAACATTCAATATGGACAAACTCACTGCATTTAATAGTGCATAAACATTCAATATGGACAAACTCACTGCATTTAATAGTGCATAATCATATACTATGGACAAACACAGTGCAGTTAATAGTGCATAAACCTGCACTATCATGGTATTGGTTTGAGAGAACACTTGCCGCAGCCCCTGACTGAAAATACATTTTCTCTTGTGCGTAGTTAATTTGACAGGTCCATGGCACGGATCACTATCCTCATCTCTGTATTTTCCTCATCCTCATATTTTTTCTTGGCAGGTGGGAATGCCTTCAGGCCACACCCACACCACTTGGGAGTATAAATGACCAATTGTGGCTGACAGCCTTTATTGGCAGCCGTACCAGGCTTGTCCTTCGTGTGATTGGTGGTTTGACGTGTGCGTTGGCTGAGTTATGTCTGTTCGCATTAAAAAAGATGGGCAGCATTTGAAAACTGCGACACATTGTTATAGTTCAATTATTTCTTGGGACCCATACCTTGAAATTGGGGCTGTCCCGAGCAAACTGGGATGTCTGGTAACCCTTCCCTTGATGTTCTCCAAGTCTGCTGAGGGCTTTATCTCAGCTCTGTGGCTCTTATGCTAACATGCTAATATGGCAGCTGTGTGGGTCTTCCTCCTGGGATCCAAAATTCTATGGCCGAATCATTATATAGCCCTGATCTTACATGTGCTTTCCATACACATGTGTTCAACTTGCTGACAGCAAAAACAGGAGGAAATAATGAATTGTTTAAGAAGTGTTGCTTTAGTTTTGTCATTTGTCACATCCAGAATCGCTTTGAATGCGCAGCGAATTGGTCAGTAATGCACGGATTCATAATGAAAGATAAGGAATGTGGTGTTGGTTATGTATTTATTTATTAATTGGGAGGGAAGGAAGGGGGTTTCTGCTGATATTTGGGTGGACGCCTTCCCCTATTTCCGAAACCTTTGAAATGCACACGCTGGAATGCTAAGCGTGCCACATGTCACAGTACATCATGCGTCTGATCAGAGTCGACACTGCAGGTTCTTTTCCATATTTCTGTAATGTATTTTCCTCAAAAAGCACCCAAGAATAGTCCTTAATAGTCAATACTGAAACACAGAGCTCATCCCTATTTCGCCATTGTTCATCCTAGTATCAATGACATGCACACATATTGGTGCATGCAGGTGTTTTATAGAACAAATAAAAATAAACTGGTGATACTTCAAACTGGGGAGGTGGGTTAGTGCACCCAGTCAGTGAAAATCATATTTATGGTTAGATTATTGAATTTGTTCATTTTATATTTAATTTTTAGCTTCTCTCCAGTTCTCCGATAATTTAAAGGATTCCTGCAGTGTTATGTTTATAAAGACCACCACAGTCGCTCATGTGGCAGTCAAGCAGTTGCTGCATGGAAGGAATTATCAATTCTTGAGCCATCGATGTCAACCAATCAGGTGTTCCGGCACCTGTTAAAGTCACTCTTAAGACATTCTCTTTTAAGCAATCTCTTAACAGATTGTTTGGGAATCAGACATAGGAAAAGAAATACCTTTCGTAGGATATATCTTTAGAGTCTTCGTAAGACATTAACAGTCAACTTTTGCTACAAATATGCTGAAATGAGTGATTGGTTACTTTAAATGGTCTAAAAATATCACCAAAAGTCCTCCCAAGATGAAAAGTGTTACAATACACCAACTTTTTTTTCCCAGAATGCTTTTCTACAGTATCAAAGAAAATCAGAGGCAGTTATCTATTTGTCTGGCTAATCAGAGGCAGTTATCTCTCTGTCTATTTCCTACTTTTCATCAATGAATATGGTGCCTGGTGTGACAGGCATAGGGTCTGATTGGGATTCAGAGGTAAATTTATGACACCCTAGTTGGGGATGAACCCCTAAAGGGCCAATCGCAAATTGTAAAGGCAGCCACGACTGTAGGAGCATGAATTAAATGAGTATAAAAAGTGTCTGTACACCTTTGAGCTAGTGAATGAACATGTGTCTTCCTTGGCAGAGCATAATCGCGGAGCATGAGATCCGGAACATCTCGTGTGCGGCCCAGGACCCCGACGACCTGCGCACCTTCGCGTACATCACCAAGGACCTGCAGAGTGGTCACCACTTCTGCCATGTCTTCAGCACAGTGGATGTGGTGAGCACCGCTGCTGGGGGGATGGGGTCCCTCACCAGGGAGAACTACAAGCTCCTGCTGAATCCAAAAGAAATACTATATCAGTATTTTAAAGATCTGAGCTGATACTAGGACAGCACTGGATAAGGACAATTCTCAGTGCATACCTGATTTTTCACCATGGATACACTTTGTTACCCCATAGCCATAGATGCCCTATTCTTCTCCATTACCGCCTCCTTTGTCCCCTTTACATTGTCCTATCAATCAATCAATCAATCAATCAATCAATCAATCAATCAATCAATTCAAACACATTGACCTAAGTGCTGCACAGTGAAGGATATATCAAGGTGTAGAAAGACTGAACTATTAAAAAAATTAAATAAAAGCTAATATAATCAAAACTCAGTGTTAAATGAAACAAAAAGGCAGTGTAAAATGTCAAACAAACAAGCAAATGTTATAAGAACAAACGATTCAAAGGATACAATCAAGTAGTGCCGTATAAAAGGCAAAAACAAATCTGGATATTTTGTTCTGCTTCATCTTATACCCACAAATTCCATTTTCTGCACCATTAATGCTTGACTGTGTGCTAATAATTGCCATTGATGCCTCGTTTTGTCCCTTGGATGATCTGTTTTGTCCCTTGGGTGTCCTGTTCATCATAAATTCATTTCCTGTTGATCAGTCTCCTTCATCATAAATCCCTTAGTCCTTGTGCCACCTAAGTGCACCTTTTTTTGTGATAACATGTTTTTTCAGGGTAGTCTCTGTCTTTACTCCATCTCCTGACACACCCCACTGACCGGAAGCCTCTTCACACAGAGCCTGACCTATGAGGTGATCCTGACGCTTGGACAGGCATTCGAGGTGGCCTATCAGCTGGCGCTCAAGGCCCAGAGATCGCAGCAGCACCGGGTCCCAGCGGCATCGTCGTCGGAGCTCATAGAGACCCGGTCCAGCCAGTCCATGCCAAAGGCCAGGAGTAGCTCCCGGAAGTCGCCAGTGAGTGGTGACCCCTGAACACACACATGCACACACACACACACACACACACACACAGACATGCACATTTGTATACATGTCTTTATGGGGACCATTCCATTCATGTCTAGGGGAAAAACCCTAATCCCAACAATGATAACCTTAACCCCTACCCAGCCCTAACCTTAACCATAAGTAACCAAAGAAAAGACTTCTGGCATTTAAATTTTTTGATTGCAGTCAGAGACTTTTATAAAATTGATTTTCTCCTTGTGGAGACATGAAAGTCTCACATTGTGGGGACATTTAAACAAGACATGACTTATACATGACTTGACAAATATACATGACCACACACATACACACACACACACACTCTGAATGTGCACACGGACACCCTTGTGAACGTAATGTACGCGTCTTTAGACAGTCCTGATATCAGTCATTGTCTTTCATTTTGCCCTGCAGCGATAGCAGTTCACTATAAAATGCTGACGCTAGTATTTGGGAGCTTATGGTCCGGTCAGGAGAAATCAGGACTTTCCTGATGGAATATGAGGTGACAGGATGGAAGGTCTACCTCAGTGACAAGAATGCTAAGCTCATCAGATGCTTTAATCGTGAGATGTTCTGTTTAATCTCTGTTTACAGATGTCTTTGTCGGGAAATGGCTTCACTAAGCTGGAAGTTGTGACTATTTCTGTACATAGGAGATGATAAACTACTGTAGCATCATTGTTGGGGGCAATTTACTCATTTAAAACTCACAATAAGGACATAGAATGTGCAAGATTGATAGTTTTATTTATTAAACAGTGTAAGTACTGATGTGGTTTCAGGATCAGTTAAGGCTTTGGCAAAGACGCAAAGATGCATAAAAAAAGGAAATGCCATTTACTTTATACCTTTTTCTTTTCACCTTGGGTTACTAAACTAGTTTAAATATGTGTTGACAGGTTTGAGAGATTATAAATCAAAAAATGTAAACTGAGAAATGCAAAATATTTCGAGAGAATACGAATCTTCTACCTCCGCATGAGGTCATGTTATAGACATGTGCTTATAAATGCTCATTCAACATGCAAATAAATGTTTTCTATAATGCTTTTGGCCACAAAGATATGTGTCTCACCCAAATCAACACAGAAATTCTAGGAATTCTAAGTATATTGCAACTTTGGTGCCACCCAACGGTTGCTAAAGGCAACTACATTTGATACGAACAGTCACTTTTACATGTGAGCCTGGGCATATCCTACCAACACAAGAGTATGTTTACTATTTTTTCCCACAGTTAGTCAACGGTACCTGTTGTGCGTTCAACTACGAGTCCGTTTCTCTGTCTACCGTCTTTCTCCTTTCCTGTCACTCTCACACACTCTTTCTATTCACTGCCTATGTCCTCCTTTACACTGTGTGATTACGAGGGTGTGTAGTATTTTTTTTTACCCTAAGTACTTCCTGGGTATCTTTCCATGAACGGCTGACCCAATTGTCTAAAACGGATCTTGCTATCTAGGCCGAAAGTGCATGAATTTAGGATATTATCAGGAAGCTTGGCAGAGTCCCAGTGGGTCAGGAGTAGACGATCCTCAGCAAATGAACAGTTTCTGAGAAATGTTCCTCAGCTATGAAGCATCACACATATAGCAAGGAAATTTAATCTTTTCAATTAAATTTAACGCTTTCAAACATATGAGCTCTTCTGCTCCTGAATCCTTTCTGAATGGCGATAAGGTCACTGTAAAGATTATATAGTTGATTATATAACCTTAAGATTATATAACCTTATAACTATAAGGTTATAGTTGCTTATTCTACCTGCTCATGACATTAAACAAGAAAGTTGTCTAGCAATCCAACTGGAACTTGTAGTTTGCTGACTCGATAATTAATTAGTCCTACTTATTAGATGGAATGTTCTAGTTAGACAATGAATAAACCAATAGATGGGAATGTGTAATTGTGTGTCATGTATGACTAGTTGTTAATACACCCTCTCTTGGTTTAGCGAGTACCTCGGTCAGTGACCGTTTGCAAATATGACATTGTTAAAACATTTGATTCCAACCAATGTGCACATTTATGACCAAATTCAGTATGGCTGATAACAACGCATGCCAGAGTGGGAGTAACACTGAGACAGTCGTGGCCATGAGACAGCGACCATTTTGTTTAACGTCCTGGTCATTGGACTCAGTCACTAACCAGGAGAGGCTGTAATACAGTCGTATTGAGTGAACTGAATGTAACATTGTTTAATGAATGAATGGCAGTGCATTGTGCAGCTGATGTCCAATCAGACCTCAGCACACCCTCTGACATCACAAGCTAGTAAGTTAGCTATCTCTGTCTCTTTACCTCGGGATCCTTCCCTCCAATTTGTATCTCTCCCAGGATCCTTTGCTGCCAGAGAGCCACTGCTGTCACTGTCACACCTGTACTACCCATCGGCCCACCCATCTCCCACTGCGGGCCGTCAGCCCCGGAGAGCAGGTCTGGCTCCTTCTCCTCCTGTTGCTCCTTCACCCTCCACCCTCTCATTGCTTTGACCTCCATCCTTTTCCTTTTCCACATCATCATTTTTTGTGTTTCCTTCTCTGTTTTACTTTGGTCGAGACTCCTTGATGTTGGATTGGTCCAGCATGTCCGAGATAACCAAGATTACCCATAACCCCACGCTCTCTTCTATCTCCTATTGAGGTCCTCTATTAGGAAGCTGCCTTTCTTCACCTTGGTTCTTTTTTCCAGTCTTCTTCCTTTTGTGTATATTCTCTTACAGTATAGAGCGCCATCTCCTGTTCTTGTCTGTCCTGGCGCCCTGCGTTGTTCCGGGCTTTGCTTTGCATCTGGGTTTCTTGGGGCTGTCTGCTATGTTTGGCTGCTTCAGACAGCCTCGCTTGCCGCAGGAGTCAAGTGTCGCTTCCGGAATGTTCTCTCAGTTACTTTGAGTCCAGATGGTCGTCTCTGTCTGGTGCCCCTGCTTCCTCTCCTGTCCTTTGTCGGGTCCCCTTTCTTCTCTGGCACTAACTTCTTGCTTGTCTGCTTCCTGAACGCTTACACCTCCCTCGGCCACCTCCCACTTCGCCCCCACACCCATGTCTACAATTATTCAAGGAAAACAAGTGGAGAAACATCTCCTTCTGGCCAAACCCAAAGTGCCTTTGTCCAGTCATTTATGTCGCAAACAGGGCTGCGCCAGTGATATAGGCCCAGGGCAGCAACTTCTGAGGGGGCACCGACTTGCCAGTGAATTTTACTTTGCCTCAGATAGGGGGTGCCGGCAGTGATGCTTGCCTAGGGCGCCATATCGGTTAGGACTGGTACCATCAAACTAAAATATGTCTTGTGTATATATGTATAGTGAAGCTGTTTCTTTCTCTGAGGTTCAGTTCCACATAAACAGCGCAATATGGATTTGTATAAATCAAGAGTGGACAAATCCTGCAACATCATGATTTCCAAGGTTTAGAGGGTTACAGCACCATGGAAGTTGCTAATTCTGGGCTTGTTCTGGGCTGAAAATCTGTGTGGAGATGGCTGGCCGTTGTTAATACTGGAGGCCTTTAGATATGAGAAACTTACAAAAAATGTTAAATAATTCCTACAATCATAATTTCCTGACTCAGTGAACGAGTGTTGAATTCCTATGTCTTTGTCAAACCTAACTTTTAGTGGATTTTACCTGATATGTGTGGAAATCTCCCAGCAACAGCCTTGAAGTGACTTGCAATCTTCCTGCAATCTGATTGATCGGGCAGGAAAGCAAGTTATCTCCATCCTCCAATCAGATGTGACTTCCACTACAAGTGAACACATGGAACATTTGTGCTGCTGCATCACATGTGGAAGTAATGAGGATACTTGCGATGGCCACCAGCTGTCCATCCTCGACTCTGATGTCCTACTCTCCCCTCCCCCCCCTTCCCCACCCCCCTCATCCCAACCCCCCCTCCCCCAGATGGACCACGTAGACAAGGCAGCGGAAACACAGTCCTTGGGCAGTGGCACATGGCTGACTGAGCAGCAGGACCCCAGCAAGCCCACCCCCAGCACCAAGTATGAGACCACCATATTCTGAAAGCCTCAGATTCTGCTCCTCGCCCCACCTCCTTTCACTGTGACCCCTCCCACCCTCGGATGACCTTCTCCAAACCTCCAGCTGAGCTCATGCTAACCCTCTTTATTGGCACTTCTGTACACAGAGCCCATGACTGAAGAAATCCTTGGCAATAATCTGGATTTTGCTAACAGAAGTTCCGCCCCCTTTAAACGGCCCCTCCCATTATTACTTGGGCACTCCAATTTGAAAGAAAAAGAAAAAAAAAACAGTTTTTGAATGCATTTCGTCACATGATTGGTTACAGATTTCCTGGTGGTGCTTCGTAGTTCTGGATATGACCCATTTTAGAACAAGAAATCAAGACGCTGGAACCTTTTACTTGCCTTTTGTACAAGTAGCACATTGGAAATTCTTACTCGATATCAGAAAGCTGATGTTCTGCACTCATGCAGCGTCTCACGCCATTTGGACACTGGAACTGAGACTTGCTTTGTGTGCTCAGCTCTACAGTGTAGTTTTCATTTCTACTGTGAATGTTTAGATACCAAAGCAGCAGCCTTCCCTTTTTCTCATTGATCCTCTCCATCTTGTAGTGACAGGTAGCCTGTCGGACCTTGCTTTACGCTCTGTTCTTGCTCTTCCTCCAGTGTCGGAACGTTTTTAAGGACTCTCGCTCTTGGTGTTGCTTCCTTCCTTACTGGAGCACGTTCCACTGTGATGAGACTTCATTTAGAGCTTAACTGCTGCTGAACCATAAAAATTCACACAAGAGGCACAACAGACCCGTGTTGAACATTTCTGAGCTATAGTCTAAGACAATGATTCCAAATCCAGTCCTCGGGGACCTGGCAGACGTTCCACGTTTTTGCTCCCTCTCAGCCCCCTGTAGAGAGCAAAAATGTAGACTGTCTGGCCGGGAGCTCGGCAGGAGCAAAAACGTGGACCGGCTGTGGGTCCCCAAGAACTGGATTGGACCTTTAGTTTTTTATAAACATTAGATTAACTTCAGTGCTAATGTTTCTTCCGAAAGTGTTATATTTATCATGGAATGTCCACTATCTTAAACAAGGCGTAGCATCTTATTTACCGCAGGAGTGGCAGAAACCGCATGTTATGCTGAGTGCAGCTTCTTCCTACGGCTCTCGCGAGATAAAAAAATAAAAAAATAAAAAATCATCTTAGTCTCCATAAGCAGATGATTATGAATGTTATTTGATGCATCCAGTTTAAAATAAACAAGAAAGCACAAAGCAGACCAGGCGGTTTGGACTCCAAACAGCTTTGATTTTTGATTGTGGATCATAACCTTCTGATGTCCAGGTGGAGCGTCTTCATCCACCAGATTCTGTCCAGGCTCCTTAAGTTCTATCTGCTCCCTTTGGTTGTGACTCAGGATCTGTCTGTCAAAAGTTCACTTCAGAGGAAACCAAGTATGTTCACTTAGCTTTGTATCACTGTAGTTGCGCTGGATTTAGTTAAAACTTTTAGTTCTATTTGATCAAAGAGAAATTCACACACTTTTAATTAAAGGCAATGAAGGTGAACCATTCCTTGAGTTGCCATTTGCAGTACTTTGGATCTTTGTGGACGTGAACAGCTTCTGTAAATCGTGAAAACTGCAAAGTTCTAAGAAATCTTTGTCAAGCTAAGCTTTCGTGCTGGCAAGGATGAAAAGAAAAGCATCAGTTTCAAGCAGCTTTTGAGAACAGGAAATCCAAACAACTGCCCATTTTGTTTTCCAGTCACCAAACTTCCCTAATTCCAAACATACATTGTCATTATTCTGCAGAACGTGTTTATTTATTTGTTTTTAACCTGAAATGACTTGTTTTGCCTTCATCGCATACATCTCACATGTCACGTCTGGTGAGCTGATGAGTTCATGCCCACAAAAGCACTGTTTCCTGTGTGTGTGCTTGTACAGTAAGTGGCCTCCTGTGACCTTAGTCTATATTTTGTTAAAACTTCAGCGCAAAGGCTGTATTTCCCGGGGATGCTTTGACCCTGACAGGTTTCCTCTTTTAACCCACATGTTTTCCTTTGTGTAGCTGGCTCCTGTGTTCAAGTTTCCGGATACCAGACTCTGAGGGGTGATGGGTAACGGGAGCTATAGGAAAAGAGGAGGGACATATGTTGATGGAGACCTGAGATTTAGGGGAACTGTTCCTCCCTCCCCCCACTGCATCCCACCTGTTGAAGCTTTGCCAGGGGGGGATCAGCATGGAATAGGGGTTGGCACCTTTTCAGTGGTTCACAACAAGGGGCAGTGTATCTTCGCTGAAAGAGGGGAGAGACAGAACATAATGCATCCTGAATTTAACACTTCCCATGCAGGTAAAGAGCCAATAAATCAAATGAAAGAACTGGAGCATTTAGCTGTTAGCATGCTTGTGGGACTTTTACTTGGTTTTAATTGGTTGGTCCCGCCTCCTTTATTTGCTTGGCCCCACCTCCTCTACAATCAGATTGGATGTTGCTTTGAACCAATCATCTTTCATTCCATCCACAGAACATTTTTGTGTAAGTAAAACTCCCATGACTTGTTAGCATGCCCAAATAGACAATGCTGTGTTCTGACCACAAGTGTGCTCAACATGGCCAGATCCTAAGTGACTTTTGGGCACTTCAAAGTCCGTTCTGCTCTAAAAATCCCACAGTAACTATCAACGCAAATTGAAAAGAAATTTTATTAACAACTGGGGAAGGATGACAAGGAATTTGCTAATGCTGCTTACTAATGATTATATGTCTCACTAACCTCAAATTACCAATAGATCTACAACTGCACAAGTCCAATGTTTTAAAAATGTGATCTTTGTATGGAAAAGGACTCCCTAGAGGAAGCAATAAATATGAAGAAATCAAAGTTGCAGTGCAGACAAGTGTCTGGTCAAAGTTGCTGTCAGTTAAAACTTATGTTAGTTTACAAAATTAACAACCGAAAGTGGGGTCACCTAAATCTTAAAATCAAATATTGGACTTTTCTTTGTAGTTACCTGCTTTAATTAAAATATACATCTTACAAAGTAGCCATTTATGAGACTTGATAAGATGTCTTCCAAGCCTAATTATGAGTTTGGTATTAATTATTAGCATGGAGGCCTGAGAACATTACCATTATTTTTTCAGTGTTTGGATAAGCCATTAGCATCACCAAAGAAGCTCAAAAGATCTGTCATGAAATTCCAAAATAAACACTCAAGTTGTGTCGTGACAACAAAGTTTGCTCTGAATTATGCATTGTTTTAAAACTGTTACATTGAGAAATGGTCACGTGATCATATCAGTGCAATGTTTCACTTTTAGCTAATTTTTAAATACCATTTTGTATTTATCTTCAAATCAAGGTCACAAAAATTTGCAACTTGCCATGAGTTTTACTTTTAATTTAAGTTTTTTACTCTTTATCACCCTTAGTATTTGAACCTTTAAAACCTGTTTCTTTATCTGACATTGAAATCAGGTACAATAGACAGCATCACTTTGATAACATGAATCTCCCCATAAATGAGCATTTCAGTTCCATCCCCTAATCCAAAATTTTATATCTATGGTACTCCTTGCAAAGCATCCTGGGCCATTTTCATGTTTGCACGACTGAACTAGAATGTGGACAAATAAACCGATTTGCAATGTTAAAAAAAACCAATAGCTTAAAGGTGATGGATTGTAAACAAAAAGATAAATTATCTCTAGTGGTGTGAATTTTATACTTGAATGATTCTATTTCCAAACATATTCATGTATGTAACTTCTTTTATGTTACAGATGTTGGCAATGAGGTTAACAAAAGCTTTGTATGTTTTTTTTTAAATAAACATAGCTGGTAACTTTTTCTTCTCTCTTGGTGAAAGAATTAGATCAAAGTGAGAGACAGAACTCAGGCAAACATCAGACCACTTAAAAGATTGTACATATTCTTTCGCGTTGTGGTTTTTTTCTAATTTTTATTTTTCAAAATTGTAAAACTAATAAATGAAAAAGGTAACCAAAAATCTGTCTCCTGTTTTAATAAAAGATTTTTCAAATGTTTAGCTAGTTTTTATAACCTTTTCTATGACCTCGAGTCTTTTGTGAGCTAACAGTGGAAATAAGAGCCAGCTTATCATATAAGAAAAAAAAATAAAAAGCCAATCTATAACTATGTAAATGAAAATATTTTTTATATAATCCAGAAAGAATCCTTGATTATTGTCCAGAAATCCAAGATTATAATGAACAATACTTAACATGTTTAAGTAAATTAGTCTCCAAAATTACTCCCTAAACAATTTCTAATTGAGCACTTTTTACCTCCAGCAATACTTTGCATTTTCAACAGTAAACAAAAAATCCTCATAAAAATATTGACAAAAGGCTGGTAGCATTATACTGATACTGTATATTAATGGACTCGTTTTTATCGAAAATCCTTCTCAAAACACTGGGATCTTCTAGCAATGTTTATTGAAGTAAAATGTAATGTATCTGAATCACTTAAATGAGCATCAACACCTGGAATGTTGTTCAAATAGATTTATTGATATAATTCAGTATTGCTGATGTTTTTGGTAAGTGCTTTAGTAAAGTGCAACACCATTCATAAGTGTTTTATATAAAGAAATACCACTTCCTATGAAACCTTATATGAAAAAACCACTCGTTAAAAAATGGCTCAATATAACTTCATGCCGATTTTGAAAACAAATTAAACATTACAAAGCCAAACAAAAAGGTTAAAAAATAACATTATATGAAACAAGCACCCATTAAAAATCGGTTCAAAGTAACAAACTAATTCATGCCTATTTTGAAAACTGATTAAACAAAACAAAGATAAACATACAAGTTAAAATATAATGCAATCACAACATATAGTGCATAGACATAGATTTTTTTAGGATTCATTCATTATTGTATTTTTCAGATTAAAAATATACAGTAATTATATCAGCGACCGATCACGTATAGAAAATATGTGCTGCCCTCTAGTGTGCTGACTGTGTAATGCCGCAGTAGTAAGGTAGAGTGCAAGAATACCATCTAACGGGAATCTAGCCCCATCTCTGGTGCCCCCTGTGGAAATAGCAACTTCTTGAGAATGGAGGAGTAGTATGGGCCGAACACTTGCTGGTTGAAATGAACGATGCGCTGAAATGCCATGCCCAGCTCTGCCAGCTCATGTGCCACCAGCACTAGGGCAGGTGGCACTGGTGGGGCTCCCTGGGTGGTGGGCGCTGCCACCACGGCTTTCAGAAAACCTCGGACACGGGCACCTATAAATCATGCAAAACAGCCCCAAAAATAAGCCCCTCATTACTTTACCTGAAAAATTACCTGAAAGATTTTATTTTTATTAGTTTCATTCTACCTTCATCTAAGTAGTTTACAGTTTTTCTCCTATGTATACTTTAATCTATAAAATACATTTAACATCTGAAAATTACGAAACAACCCATTTTTAAAATGCTGTCACATGATCATGTGGGCGTGGTCTCAAGGGATGCTGACCTATGAGAATACGGACAGGGTCCTGGTCCTTGACCAGCCCAGCGATCTGTGCCTTCAGAATTCCCTCCCTCTCGAGCATCAGTGCTGTCCCTCCTTGGGCCATCAGGGCTTCGTTCACCAGCTTTTGCACCTGCTCCCCCACACCCAGCAATGCCCCCTGCAGATCGAATCCCCTGAGTTCACAACAGAAGACTGTTACTTATCCAGAACTAATCACGTCTCCTGACAGAATAAACACAGTTTTGAGACAGAGTTTGTGAAACAGGCTCATGGGAGTTTTACATGCACAAAAATGTCCTGAGGACAAAAGGAAAAATTATTAGTTCAGGGAGGCAACAAGTCAAATTGTAGAGGAGGTGGTACCAAGCAACTAAAGGAGGCAGGAGCAAGATATCTGACTGGCTGGTCCCACCTCCTCTACAATCTGGTTACCTGCCTGAAATAATAATTTTTCTTTCTGCCTTCAGAACATTTTCGTGTTACAGTAAAATTCCTATGTGCGTCAACCAGTTCATTGTACTGTAATAAAATAAATACTGAAAATAAAATAAATAATAATTTGTTTAATTGATATTCATCCATCCATCCATCCATTTTCCAAACCACTTATCCTACTGGGTTGCGGGGGGTCAGGAGCCTATCCCGGAAGCAATGGGCACGAGGCAGAGAACAACCCAGGATGGGGGGCCAGCCCATCGCAGGGCACACTCACACAGCATTCACTCACACATGCACACCTACGGGTAATTTAGCAAGTCCAATTAGCCTCAGCATGTCTTTGGACTGTAGGGGGAAACCGGAGTACCCGGAGGAAACCCCACGACGACATGGGGAGAACATGCAAACTCCGCACACATGTGACCCAGGCGGAGACTCGAACCCGGGACCCAGAGGTGTGAGGCAACAGTGCTAACCACTGCACCACCATGCTGCCCCATTGATACTCATTTAATGTATTTATTAGAAACTAATCCGAGATGTCTAACATTTAAACCAGTAAACTCCAGCCAGAGTCAAGGCCCAAAGTCAGGTGGCTTGCATGCTTCCCATTCAGAGCACTCTCAGCCTTACCACTGACCAAGGGCTACCGTTCATCCAGCAATCACCCCTCCCCTCTTACCTGTTGTGACAACCCTCCAGAAGGGCAGCAACAGCCTGCTTGAGTTTAACTACAAACCCTGGCCTTGAGAAGATACCCTCCTCACAATGAGTGCTGGTCACCAGCAGAACTGCAGCCTCGAGCACCAAGTGCTGCGTAGCCTGCCCCAGCGACTCCAGACGAGTCCGGTCCATCTGAACTGTCTGAAGGAGCAGGGCAGAACACACAGGACAGTTGGAAAGCTATCAGCCATTTGTTGTTACTTAAGCAGCACAGTCAATTCACAGTAATTCACATTTAAATTCGTTTTCACTGAAATGCTGCTGTCTATGCAAATGTAGCATGCACTGCACCTAGCAGTGCTCCCCCTGCAGGCATACCTCAGGATAGCAAGGGTTCTCAGAATCCCAGCTCAGGAGACGCATGTACGCACAGGTCAGTGTGGCACTCGGGCTCACCACAGATGTGCTAAGGGTGGAACCTCCCTTGGGTAGGACCATTGTGTGCCCTAAGCTACCAGAGGCAAGCTCCTGTGCTGCCCCCTGCAGCCAGGAAGTGGTATTATCTAGGGAATCTGCAAGAACCACACACAAGGAATTCAAATTCATTCCAAAGGAACTGAGAGTTTAATATATATATTAAAGTGGACTCCCAGCTTGTTTTCCACGCTTAACTAGTCATATGTGTCTGTACATCACAAGTTTAAGTTAAACAATAAAACATATTAAAATATGGGCTATTCTCGCAAACAAGAAATTACTCTCATGACCAGTTCAGTGTTCAAAAGGACAAAGTGTCAACGTGAAATGGAGTCAAACCACAGAAAAGCTGAAATGCAGAAGAAAAAGGTCAAAATCCCCCAAACATGAACCGAAGGACTTATAGTTGGTTACAAAATGCATTTACAAGTTGTAATACCTGCCAAAGGGGGTGTTACTATGTACAATGTACTATGAACTACACTCCATGCAGGACACACAAACCTTTGCTTTGGACCCTTAACCTGTTGTTATTCTGAAACTGTAAAAGACTGAAAAAAAATCTTAAAATATTCCAGAAATGTGTTGGGTTAAACTTTATGCCTTTTGAAAACCGGAGGCCTGTACTACGAAGTGGGATTACTGCCTTATTGGGGTAACTTGTCGGATTTAAGGTACCACAATTTAAATAAACCTCATATTTGTTCACATACATTTTGCCCAGACTACCTTAAATCCGACAAGTAACTGGTCATCTTATACTTGTTTAGCTATTCACAGTAATTTTAACTAGAGGTGCCCAGAATTTTGCATGTCACGTGTGTGTGTGAATGTGTGTGTATATATTATATTCAGCTTTACAAAGCTGAAGGCTGGCTGAGAGTGTTTGGGGAGCTCTGTCCTGTCGTCAGGAACCCACCCTTACAACATCCCTGCCTTACCTGGTTGTCTATCAAGGATTGCTTGGAATTTTGCACGCTCGTACTGGATAGCCTGCTGGAGAAGGTGTGGCCTCAGGCTTTGCATGGTGAAGTTAACCATGTCCATCTTCATCAGGCCCAAAACACGGAAGATCTCTCTGGAGAAGACAGCTGGTGAGCTCATGCTGCATGGGAAAATCCTCTCCCACTGATGTGATTTCACACATAAAATGATTCATCCACCCCCCCCCCCTTACTAACACCTAAAGGCATACAGTTAACTTCAACCAATTACGTATTCTACATACATGAAACAAGGAAAAAAAATCAATGGTTTTAAAGTTCACTAGATTATTAATCTGCATTGGGTAAGAGGAAATGTTCATCACACAGGGTCTGCTGCACTTTTGGAAAGGAGATGATCTCCAAGCTGCCTACCTGAGCAGATCCACAGGGTCAGAGAGCGCCCGGAGCTGGCGGACCTCGGGGTCACGGACCGGGGCACACAGGGAGGCCATGGTGGTGACGATGTACTCGCCCAGGCGGTGCAGATCCAGGGCGCCATGTTTGGCCTGCTGTCGGATCAGCCCTATGTCCAGGGCTTCCTCCATCTGGGCCCGGAGACGCACGTGGCCTGGAAGCAACAGGGACTGCAGTATCTGACGAGGGATTGAAAGAGTCAGAACCAGCACCACAGAGCCAAACTGTGTACATCAGGAATGGCCAATCTTATCCACAAAGGGCCGGTGTGTATGCGGGTTTTCGTTGCAACTCCCTAATTAGATTACTAATTAGAGGACTGATTGGTTGAAGAGTCCTCACACCTGGGTTTGAACAGCTGACCTACAGGTTACCCAAAAAACCTGCACACACACACCGGCCCTTTGCAGATAAGATTGGCCACCCCTGGTGTACATCAACAGGCCCATATATGTATTGGAGTGACACCACTGCCCCCTAGTGACAGAGCTAAATACTCACATTCTTCACCTCCTCCAACAGTGAAATCGCGTGTGTATAGTCTGGAGGACTGCAACACAGCTGAGCCTGCAGGCTGTCCCAGAATGCCTGGTGAACGATCTCCTTCACCCTACCCTCCAGGCTATAAAGAAGACAATAGAATAGAATATCGGCATTATACACATATAATGTATGTATGTGTATGTGTCTCTTATCTATATTTGAAATGCATTATGAACTGATATATTTTTTTACACCTCACACCTGTCTTTGGGGGGGTTGTTTTGCCTGAACCGGAAGTCTGCGTTGACGACAATTTCATGTGCCAGGGTGAGGTTAGCTACGCACTGCTCCACTTCCAGCATGTCCGACAGGGGTCGCTGTCTAGGTGGACTGCCTGGAGGCGGGTAAATGGACGCGTTCACTAAGGCATTCAACTACAGATACAACAGCAACAGCAATAATAATAATAATAATAATAATAATAATGCGCAGGCCACGTACGAATTTGACGCAACATATATATTTTAACTGGACAAACTATTAATAAAATTCTATCGATTCTGTCACTTAGCTTCAGTCATGATCATCATTTACGTACCAGTCGGAGAGTCGGGGATCTGGAGACTGGGGAGATCGGATGGTTTATCACTGGCTTGCTCTTCAATATTGTCCCCGTTATGCATTTTCTAGTGTAAACGAAAAAAATAACAAAACAATATTGAACACTACAATAGTAGTTTACAAATACGTGGGCAACACTTAACTTGAGGGGTACAAATATGTAGTAATAACTCAGTTACTACTTAAGTACAAATCATGATCAAATAAAGTGTTACCTATTTGTGTAAGTGTGCAAAAACGAATTTACATAACACACTTGAGAGAAAAACATTTATTTTAATAAAAGTAAACTAATAACGCGTCATCATTTACCTTACCTGTCAATATCTGAGAACTGTGCTCTTTTTTTTGAAGGGAAAAACTGTTGAGGTGCGGATGTCAACCAGAAGCTGACATCGAATATTTTCATGAATTACCGCTGCTGCAGGAAGTTGTGAGCTGTACGAACTATAAAGTGGATTGAACCAACAGCGCAAAGGGGTGTATATATTTTCAATATATCAACCGTTGCCTTTTAGGACTACTATATAGTGTTGTTTATAAATAAACATTTCAAAAATGTAGTTATAAATAACGTACATGCATTTCTAAATATTGTATAATTCCTAATACAGCTTTTAAAAATTACTATTAGGCTATTGCTCTCCTTTTAAAACCGGAAAAATCGTGTATTCATCGATTGAACCAAAACAAAGAATGTAACTCCTCCCCCTTTTTTGCCATGTTGGGACGCGACGTAGTGTAAAAGCCTCGGGTTTGAAAAGGCAGTGTTTTAAACTGTTTACAATGCAAAAAGTTTGTGAAAAATACTGTATCTGTTGTTGCTGTTGCTGATATTATTGACACCCGAACAGAAAGCACACGGCAACCAGAAGCTTCCATTTATACAAGAAAAGACTGGTACCTTATTTGTTTTTAAATGTTGCGGGCATGTGTACTCCATGGCAACAGGACGGACACGTGATTGTGACGTAAAGCCTGTACCCAAAGATCCCCCCACCGAAAGAACTTACATTATTGCAATATTACAACAGCATATTGATGGCACCTTGATCAAATAAAATTGACCCAGTTTTTCCTTATATATTACAAGTATCTCGTTAGAACGAGAAAAAGCGATATATTTGCTGCAGGTTTGAATTATCTTAAGGTTAATTTTATTGTCAGTGTGTTGAGTGTAGGTATAGATCGAACCAGTGTGACGCAATTAACATTTAACCAGGTGCAAATTAAACACATATAAATACAATAAATTACAATGTATAATAATAAACATTAATAAAAGTGTAAAGTATGGTTCTGAACAAAATATACGAACGCTGTAAGGTACTTTTGAGTAATTGACAGCTGTGAGGAAGAAGCTGTTCCCCAACTTATAAGCCCTATATTCCACAGTATAATTGGATGAGTCTTTGTGTGGCTACTTGTCGAATATAGATGAATATTCTCAAGTAGGAATGGAAGCGAATGAAATTTACTACCGTAAAACTCGTAGTATTCACGCAGTGAACACTATGTGCGTTTGACCGCAGTCCCCAGCAATTAAAACGTGATGAAATTATTTAAACGAATCAACATAACATAACATACACATTATTATGTTACAACGAGAGTGTGGGCGATTTTGTATTTTATTGTATTAGAAACTAAATTACTACAGCCGCGAGAGTATATGACTTGTATTGCGGACCAGAATGGTTCACATTCCCATTAGACCGATTTCTCAAGAGAAGAGGATTGTAATTCCTCTCTAAGACCAGAAGAGGACGACTCAAGTCCAAGTTTATGCAGTTTCTATCCTTTCGATCATTAACATTAGCTTCTACAACTTAGAAACCACTTAGAGTCCACATTTAATGATGAAACGGTTGCGTTGCTTATTGCACGTTGTAGATAAAGAAATGAGAAGGATTGGTTTCCTTCGCATCATGGGCGATTATTGTGTATTATTGTGAAATATATATATAAAAAACTCAAATTATATCAATAACAGTAACATTGAAACTATATCCAGTGGTCAATTACTTCACTGAAAATCCGTGAAATACACTATTAGAAAAGGCATAATTTTGAAAAATCAGTATATGTGGTCAATATTAACACCATTTATTAGTGCAGAATACATTTACTTTGCATTGACATTCATTTAACAAATACCTTTGTCCAAAGTGACATGCAAGTGAGGATCAAAGGACAGACAGTGTCCCAGGGGCCGTTATTGTTAAGGACCTTGCTCAATGGTGGCACCATTTTGGTGGCTCAGGGGATTTGAACCAGTGACCTTCTGATCAAAGGCATGGAGCCTTAACGCAGAGTCCTCATGGAGTGACAGGTCAAGGTCATTTGGCACACCATCGTGAATCACCAGCTCGATCTTTCACATGTTATCTGCTAAGGTTGCATTTGAAAGGCACGTGAGGTTGCTATTATTTAGAAAATGAAGCGGTCATTCACTCTTTGACTGAACCTGCCTTTCTGTATCACACATGATAGCTGCCGTAACCTGGAGCAAAGCAAGCCAACACCTTCGCCCACATGAAGCGGTTACTTCTTTAGGTGACTTGACTGTCTTTGCTCTGCTTCTCTGAACTTGCAGAGTGGATTTTCTCAACTTGCCCCAGGAACCTGAATCCACAATACTTTAGCTTGTTGCACTTTTACAAATCCTTCCTCTGTCATTTTAATACCGTCACTAATAATGTTGAGCTCTTCACATCTGACAGGCTTTTGAGTAAATAGCCCCTTTGGATCTTGAATCAAGAAGCACAGGATCCACTCACAACAAAGAGTGTTTGTTGCTTTAATCTGCTCCTCTTGTTTTGATACGCTGTGTAATCATACAGAATTATCGGGATAAAGCCACAGAAAAACATAAAATGATTTATGAAGGCTCAGAAGCAGATTTCCATCCCCGATTACTTTTGAAACAAGATGCTTTGGTTTTTTTGATTCACTCTCACGATGATAAAATAAAACTCACAATCTGAATAGATCCCAATGTAACCAAATCACAGAAGGTAAAGCTAGATTTGGAAGCCTGCAGGGTAGATACATAGATTGGGTGTTTCTGTTCTGACTTGACTGATGTCTTCTGTGGGAAAGGGACTCGCTGTCCACAAAAAAACCTTCATTTTAATGTATTTTTGAATTATTTATGAAGAACACTATGTCAAAGGCCACAATCACCATAGTAAAAATAGTAAAATGTTGCTAGAATTTAACATACTATTCTAGTAGCATTCTAAGTAATGATTATGACAGTCCCAACAAATTATTCAAAACTGCATAGTTTTGCTGTAACCGTTGTTTGTCAAAGCCAATATTTTCACTTTCAAGAATAATTTTCGATTTCTGCCCTGGCTCCCTTAGGTGGGAGTTTGTGTGTTCTCTCTATGTGCCTGCAGCTTTCCTTCTGCTTCTCTGGTTTACTCCCTGCAGTCAAAGAACATGTGGATTGCTGTCTCTAAATTGTCATTGTGTGTGTGTGTGTGTGTTTGTGTGTGTGTGTGTGTGAGAGAGAGAGAGAGAGGGAGGGAGGGAGAGAGAGTGCATGACTTCCAAACCTGCATAAACTCATACATGTATGCATATACCTGCTCCAGCAGTTTCTCGCTTATTTTTCCTGCTTATGTGACCAACGCTCAGCAACACTAGCAATGATCATTGAGCACTGAGATAATATGTCACCGTGGAAATTAAGATGCAGTAACACATGCGTTAGTTAAATTTACAACTGCCTATTTTACTGCATGGAAGACGCCATTCCTGAATTGCGTGGATGCCCCTTATACCCCTAAGCCCACAACAATTTCAGTTTAAATGGTGAGATGCAAGCCCCTATTCAGCTCCTTCCCATCCTCGTTCTGCAGTCTACCTTGCAGTGCCAATGTTTCATTAATGACATGACCTTGTCTGAACTACATATCTAATTTTAAAATGTGACAAATTCATGCATAAAATTCTTGGGTGTCATAACACAAATTCATCTTTAATCCCATATTGCTATATTATGTGTGCGCATGTTTTAATAATTCCAGAATTGCATTACACAGGAGGGGATTAATGTGTCCTGGGGCCCTTGGCTGGCATCAGCATTGACACTCAGGTGTTGCTGATTTAACTAACCAATCCACTTTCCTCGAGACAGACGACAGCCATAGACTATGGCCTTGGAACGGCTATGAATTTATCTTGCTCTGCTTGTACAGTGTATTCTTTGCAGTGTTTGTATGTATTATTTCTTCAGTCTTGAGATAACCCTTAATGCTAAAATGTCGCTGGTGTTACCCACAATCCCTGTGTTGCCACCTTAAGTGTGCTAACAACAAACTCTGTGCCGTTCATTGCTTGTAATTTGCTTAATACCCTATTGGAACTGAAATATCGCGGTTTGCCAATGGAGAAATCTTTCAGCAGGATGACTAAAAGCTACCGAGAAAACAGACTAAAAAGTATCATCGTCTCTACCTCGCACTGAAGATCGGCACTGACTGACTGTGTCACCACTAGATTTTTAAATACTGTGAGTAACCAATGTGTCCTGGCAGGAATAGCCAATTACTGGGTTATTGGGGTAACATAAACTGTGTTTGATACAGACCGCGATGTGTCATACTTCGGAAATGAAAAAAACCGTCTTTCACACGAGCGAGGGCTTTGTACTTAATTAATTAAATCTGATACCATATTGTATCCGTGAGCAACATAGAGTATTAGAGTCCATCAGAAAATAAAAAAAACGCTGCAACAGTTACAAAAGTGCCAATATATAATAACAAAGCTCTTTATGATGTCGCAACTTGGGTTTTATAAGGGGAAACTACGTGCGACACTAAATTGCACTCCCTGTTCCTCTGACTTTAAATTTTTATTAAATAATGCACGCGAATAAATAACTAAACGCTGAGTCCAGAAAAATGGCCCGTGATAAAACAATTTAGTCGGTTATTTAAAAAAAGAATTATATGTACTTCACGGGCGATTATCTGAACAGGGCTATTATATGAACATTACAATTCGCTAAGTTACATGCATCTTAAAGTGTATCAAAGGCTGCTCAACCATCAGCAGCAGAGCGGCAGAATAATAGGCCTACTACAAAAAAATATTCCATCCATCCATCCATGTTCCGGCTGCTTTTCCTGGTCAATATCACGCACTGCAAAACTTCTATGGATTTTGAAATGCATGCACATCATTCAGATGTAGACCTATTTAGGCCCATTGTCCTGTTTTATTTTTAAAATACCATTTAGTCAGGATGTTTATGTGAAGGCAAGGGCGTTTTACAGCTCAGAATTATAGCTGAGTATGTAAAAGGGGAAAGTGTAAAGACGCAGTCAAAAGTGTGTAGGCTGCAGATGTCATTCAGGATCAGAAATATCTCCAGAAGTTAGTCCAATATGAAATGAATTACTTACATGCTTAATAGTAACATAGCCTATAATTGAAATGTTCCGAAGGATAAGGTTCAGGTCCACTTACTGTTAAAGTAGTGTTTGAAATTTTTTTCAAGGTCAGGCATCTAAGTGCCGGATTCTAACCCGAAATAATAAAACATACCATTCAGCGGACTGACTAATGTAAAGGCAAGATGCAGCTTTCAGAAATACAGCCGCAGAAAGACATACGGGTTAAATACTAAGAGAAAATCCATGCAAATGATCAGTTAAAAACGGCTCTTCCCTGTAATGCATGCTTAAAATACCACCTAATCAGTTCTACAACACACCATAACTAACTTATGTTCCTCGGCTACTCCATCTAACTGTGTATTTTAAAATAATGAACAGTCATGTACTTTGAATGCGCATTGCACGAAGCCAGGGGGCATTTTGGTCGAAATTGCTCTTTGATGTTTGCATAGCATTAAAAGGGGAATGCCTCTTTTTTCCGTTAGCGAAGGGTTTCCTTTTTCCCTTTAGTGTAACGACTGGCCTTGAGGCTGCGTATATTTCGTGTTGACCCATTGATTGCACATGGCCCCGGCGTCCGACCCCCTCCGCCGCCCGGAAGCCGTTTCCGAGGTAACGCACAGTACGGTCCAAACAAGCCGCAGAGTGCATGGTGAATTCCTGCTGCAGAAGAAATTATTGCGTGCAGCTCGATACACCGAAGGAGGGGGTGGAAGGGAAGGAGATCGTGATCAGTGGTTGAGGCGATGCACGGATCTCCGTCCCTCCTCCTCCTCCTCTTTTTACCCTCGCCTTCACACTTCCACCTTCTCTCTTATATTGAACTTGGTTGCAGTGGCGAACATGATCACAGCACTCCGGGGCTTAGAGGCTGCACGGTACCGGGCACCAGCGATTTGCCAACCCCTTGAAATTAAACGGGGAACTTGGTAAAACAAAGCGACAGGACTGAAAGGGTGACGGGCATTCACAATTTAAACGCTGCATTGAGCTTCGGCGAACTTTCCAGCGAGCACCGTCAGCTTGTGCCTCTTACACTTTCCAGTGCGACCGAATAATATGTGTAATCCAGCGGTAATGCGCGCTTGTATCGGATTAATAAGTTTGTTTCTGGTTGCCTCAGTCAAACAGCCCGTACCGGCGTTAAAGAACATGTCCTATCAAGGTAAGTTTTCTGATTTTCGTTCCAAATTTCGTTCCATTGAGGTTGCAGGCGTACAAACCGTATGAGGTTTACTGTACTATGTATTGCTTAAATGGTATAATGATCAGATGTAAATTGGGAGGTTTCAAACCAGGGAAGATGTATCGTACTCTGGGCAGAGTAAAACAAAAGTCTTTTTTGGCTCTTCACATATGTAACAAGAAAAAACAAAAAATTAACTGTAGATTATCACGTGCACATAGGCTACCCTTAGCATCTGCGTCCATAATTGTCAAACTGCCAATTGATCCAAATGTAAATGAAATAAGTTTTCAGAAAGTTTCTTTTGACGTCTAAATTAGATAATTAACTTATGATCACGATAATAATTAACTTATGATCACGATACCAATTATTTGTTTTAATTCGTGAAAAAAAGGTTTGTATGATTAATTTCACTTCTATTCTGGGGTTGGCACTAGTTGGGGAAAATACATCTTTCGTTCTCCGTTTTTCTGAGGAATAATATCCTTTATACACGGATTAATTTTGAACTTGGACCGGACATTCACCAGTCGTCAAACATTTAGGGTCTCACGGTTATTTCCATGTACAGCTTGTATTGGCCTGAGACACATTTTTTATTTCCACCGAACGACACACATCTGTTTTTTTTTTTTTTTTTTGGTGTCTTACCTCGGTAGTTTATTTGCATTCAGTGAGTTCAATTTAATCTTAGCCGTCGGGAAAACGACGTTGGAAACGTCACACTATTATATATTTTTAAATGATTTCTTAAGAAGTATTTACGCATCAGGCATATAATGAAACATCGCCGCGCAGCAGAAGGTGAGGGATTTGGTTTGGAGATACAGCCGCTGTTTTTTTTCAGTGGATACACACGGGGGACGGCTGCGTGCTGCCCTGTGGGCCCCCGGCGCCCGTACAGCACTGCGGTGATGATGCTTCACACGGAGCGTCCGCCCGCAGCTTGGTCTCAGACAGGAACACAGATTTAGGCAGCTCGCTGTGGTAGCGAGAGGTGAAGCTATTTCTAGAGACTTTATGTTGCATCAGCGTTACCTCAGCACCCCCGAAGGTCTCTATACCTGCCATCTGGGCATGCCACAGTGAGGGGGTCCATTTCCTATTTGTTTCCCCCATTGAACAAGAAGGTTACAGTCACTAGTGAGTGTCAAAAAGGATTAAAAGAATCTGCTTTGGCATTTGTTGTAAGGGGATTGTCTGCACACATTGAGCTTCTGGTGTGCAGGTTCAGCAATGACCTGCTTCGTGTTCTGCTTTTCTGTGGTATTGCAGGATAGTGTCAAATCACACCCGTCTCTCCTTAGAAAACATTTATATGTCATGCAGACTCTCAGGATTTCAGACTTTTTTTTTCAGTATTGTGATGAATGACACATCTCATCCATGGTGGCCATTGCTCCTGCTCATGTGACCCTGGGTAATTATACTGGACACACGGCTAAAATTGGATGGACAACTGGCATTCAGATATATATGCATGTTTATGTTACGCCGGACAGGTTGAAACTGTCTCACAGTGATGCGAGTCAAGCCAGTCGCTCCATTCTGTGTCATCATGAGGTCGCCTCTTAAGTTTTCATCTGTCGCACTGCTGCAGAAAAATGACACCGAAGAGTCCAGGAGCGTCTCGAACTGGAGAGCAGTCGGCAAACTACTAGGGCTTATGAGACGGAAGATCCATACATCCATCTGTCTGCCGACCACTTATGCAGTGTTACAATTGCAACACTCTTATAAACACAAAGTGTCAAACGCATTATAGTTTGTTATGGTTTTGCACAGATAAAATGTGGAATCACAACCAATAAGGGCTACCTCTCTATGTATCACAGATAATGCTGATCACGAGGGGTCTGGGGTGGGATGTAGGAGTGGGGGGTGGGGCGTCCACAAAAGGCATGTTTAATTCTGTGAAGGCGCTGTGAAGGAGCTGTCATCTAGTGGTACTCGGGGTTAACAATTTCAGAGTACTGCCATTCTAGGGTGCCCGAGACAGCTATAGAGCTGTACTGCGTGTCTTATCTTCACTGAGGGATGTGCAGGCTCCCTCCTTTGTTTTTCGCTCTGTTATTATTCACACATTTCTCTCAGGTTTTACTGGCCTTCTGTAGCATTGCAATCTTATCTGGCTCTTGCCGGTGATTTGGAAGGTACGTCACCGTTTCTGCAGCCCGGAATGAAGACGTTCCCTCTCTGCGGCGTGGTGTCCTCTTCCAGTTGTTTCTCCAGCAAAAGCACAATGTACTTCTGTATGTCTATGCTACCGGATTATATAATCATAGGCGTTTGGAGTTTGTGTTAAAAAATAGTTAAATTCAGGTTGACATATTTCAATGGCACTTGGCATGAAAACATTTTTTTTTCTTCTTACCTTGGAATATCTGTTTGGGATTATTGTTTAGAAGTTATTTTTTCATATGTTGTGGACATGTTTTTTTGTGCTGTGGTGATATTATTGAAACAGACAATGAAAAGCGTTCAGAGACCTTTGCTGTAGACTATTTTCTAGAAGGATAAAAGCTATTGGATATTTCTGTAATCATGGGAGGGGAAAATGTCTTTGGATGTTCCTGGGAGGGCAGGCGAGGCTCGGCTGAGGACGAAAAAGCATACAGCGAATCTTTAGCGTCATGTTAGAAAACGAGACATCCGCAATGAAATTGTTCTCAATCTCTACTCACAATTTTCCTCAATTTCTTTAGCATGCGATTCTAAGTGCGTCACCATAGCATGATTCCCTAATGCTCCTCACTTTCTCCTTTGTCCATACTTGCCTTCAAGCTGGTTATTTCCTCTCATCTGTTTCTGCCCATGTTCTGCTTTTCTTCTAAAATGACAGAGAACTACAGGCACATAGAATAGATGCAAGTCATCATCCTGCCTTCTTGTTTGTCCTAATGTCCTAGAAGGTGATTTCTTGGAGGAAGCTGGACGGCATTAGCTCCATATGACTGCCAGCTTTGCATTATAAGTTTTGGATATCAGATAATTAATGGGTGGTGAATTTTATATTTTTATGAGAAAAAAAGGCTGTTTTGTTCACTGCTTGATTGCTGGAACACAATGGGAAACCCACTATTAAAGTAGAAGTCTTCTGTTTGTTGTGATGATGGGGTGACCCAACTGTATGCTGTGTTATTGAGGAAATGCGATTTGGTTGTTTTTACAGTGGCATGGCGTTGCCTTCGGCTTTGAGCATCCTTCTGGTCCCATGCCCCCCATGAATGTCATTGACTCACATTTATCATGTAACACTGTCGCTCCCTTCCCTCCCCCTTGCCCCCACGACCCCACATTCCTCGTTAGCCCGTGATCAGCAGACGTCTGTTGCCCCGGTGGGACAAGGGGCATCTAGTGTCCCGCTAGGGAACAAAATGAAGCAATTGGTTCAGCTGAAAGAGCAGAATTGTTTGTAACCACTCCTGCTTTCTGACTGAAAGCACTAATGGATTCATTTCACAACATGCTTAATCTCCCTCCTGCTAGGTTTTATACTGCTGTATCTATTTGCTTCAGAGTTTTAAAGAAAGCAAGCATCGCTTTTGTAGGGTTGGTATTTGTTAGTCCACTTTGGAGATAATTGGACAGGAAGAGTTTAGGGAAATTGGATTTTTTTTGTTGCTCAGTGCTGTTTTATAAATGGATGCATATTTTAGAATTCTAGCCCTTGAGGTACAGTTTGCGTTAAGGACTTTACACATCTAGTACACAGCATGTCTAAGGAGGAGAAATCTTTCTGGTCAGTGCTGACTGATGCAGATGGATGGTGACACATCTGTGAACAATTCAGATAGCCACCTTACGCCATCTGTGGTTAATGCAGTCTCATGCGAAGGGACATAGCGTCACATACACTCATAGTGTTGGTATTAGTTACTTGTCTTATGTTCTAGAAGAGTATTTCCCACTCCAGCTCTCAGGGACCCACAGTCGGTCCATGTTTTTGCTCCCTCTAAACTTCCCACCCGATAGTCCACGTTTTTGCTTCCTCCCAGTTCCCGCAAAAAACGTGGGCTGCCTGCGGTTCCCGAGGACCGGTTTCGGACGCACTGTTCTAGAACACCTCTCTGTGATCCAGGCAGGCTCACAGTGCCGATCAGCTGCCATTGGCCCAAGCGTACGTCTCTCCTTGTCCCATTGACTTGCTCTGCAAACTATCACCTTCTGCAGGAAATTGGTTGTTTCTGTTTAGATTCTTAATCTCATTTTTGGAATTGATGAACTTTCAGTACCCAGATGAGATTTTCTCAAGCCAAATGAAGAGAAATGCTTGTCTTGTGTGTGTGTGTGTGTGTGTGTGTGTGTGTATAACCAAAAAACAGCTTCTGGGGTCGTCTCTCCAGGTTAAAATGTGTTTTTTTTCTTTTTCGTTCCACAATTTTTCTTTAAGTCGTGGTTTTGCTGGGATGGACTCCAGGTATCTTTAAATATTGAATTACAGAGATAAATGCCCACAGTGAAAGGTATGCAGATGTGCATTTGCATGTGTGTCTGGCCCTCTGATACAACACTTCCCTGCCCCATCTCCACAGCACTGGGTCAATTGCCAAAATTGAGACCTGTGATGTCTCTGCATCGTTGCGGGACAGTTAGTCGCTTGGCGGGTTTGGGATTTGTAATCATCTCACCATTGGCCCTCATGCAGGGCCCTTGACCTCAGCTGATTCAAGGACACTAGGCTCTCACCTATACGTAGATGTGCATCTCATGGAGAGCAAAATCACTGAGTGAAAATTACCCAGTTTTCCTATGAGGATGAATGAGGTACTTCAGTTGTATAGTGTGTCCATTTGGGGACAAAGCCGTGTTTATCAAATGATCACTTGATCAAAGCTCGCAGAGAACAATAGGCTCGCTTCAGTCCCAGCAGCAGAATTACAAGGTCCAACCCACATTCATTAATATCCACCTTTTGTTTTACCACCAGTAGGCAATTAGGGCTCCCTTAGGACCAGCGTAGATCATGTCAACCCCCACACTGGATTGAGGCTCAGCATCTGTCAGTATCTTAAATCAAATGACATTTTTGAAACCACAAAATACACACACACACACACACACACACACACATGTCGGGTAAACATATCTTTATGGGGACCGCTCATTCATTTCTATGGGAAAAATGCTAACGCTAACTATGACAACCTTAACCCCTACCCAGCCCTAGCCATAACCATAGGTAACCAAGCAAAATACAAGAGTTTTTGCATTTTTAGTTTTTTCATAGCAGTCACTGATTTTTATAAAATACTGTTTTCCCTTATGGGGACCAGGAAAAAAAACGGATATTTATCACGTTGTTGTGTCCCCATATGGTAAAGTACACCCGCTCACACACACACACAAACACAAACGCACACACATTGTTTACAAAACATCGTGTTTACTTACTATGGTTGTTCTAAAACCAGGCAGGAAATTTCATTTAATGAAAGGTATGATCCTGGTTTAAGGTCGTAATCGAGAAGAGTAAAAAAAAAAAAAAAAAGTGTTTTTAGAAGCTGAAGTGAAAAGTAAAACATGGAGATGATTTAGGAGAAACTCGGATTCCCACGGATAACACAGGTGTCATAGCCACTGAAGCTCTGAATTCGGCTTTTTAATTAATTTGGGGTGCAGTATGGACGCCTTTCACGTCCGTGGGATTTTATGCCCCCTTCTGGGTTGCACCCCCAGCTAGCAAAGGGCTGCTTTCCCGAAGAAAGATCAACTCCGTACGGGAAATTCATTAAGTACAGCAGGCTTTGTCAATAATGGCTGTAACAGCTTGAATTGGATGGTCCTGCTCTTGTACCAGCTCTCTCTCTCTCTCTCTCTCTCTCTCTCTCTCTCTCGCTCTCTTTCTCTCTCTCTTTCTGTCTCTCTCTCTCGCTCTCTTTCTCTCTCTCTCTCTCTCGCTCTCTTTCTCTCTCTCTCTCTCTCTCGCTCTCTCTCTCCTTTTCCTGCCTGTCTTTCCCTTAAGGGGGGACATGATCCAGGTATATGAGATTCTAACAGGTCTCGATGCAGTTCAGCCAAGTGGATACTTTAATATTAGTTTAAATACTAGAACTCATGGCCATAGGTGGTTTTAAACTGAACGTGAGGAAGCACTTCTTTACACAGCGTGTAGTTAGATTAGAATAGTCTTCCTGTTAGTGTAGCGCAAGCTAAAACCCTGGGTTCCTTTAAATCAGAGCTAGATAAGATTCTGAACAACTCTGAGCTATTAGTTAAGTTCTCCCCAAACGAGCTTGATGGGCCGAATGGCCTCCTCTCGTTTGTAAATTTCTTATGTTCTTATAAATGTTCTCTCTCTTTCTCCCTTTTCCTCTTTCTCCTTCTCTCTCTCTCACTCACATGCATACAGTCTGTGTCTCTTGTCATTCCATTACATGGTAGCTTTACAGGCTGGCCTCTTACCGCTGCCACCTCTAGAATAAGCATATCTGGTATTCAAGCTCCATCTCAATCTTGTATTATTACGTGAAGAAAAGTATTTTTAATGCAATGTCTGTGTTATCAAAAGAAAATTAGTCTTCTCAGTTCATTTTATGAAGGAAGCATTTTTGTGAGCACTTGGCTGTTCATAAATTGTTCTAAAGTAAGAAGGAAATGTCTTATTACACGTTAAATAAGCCTGTTACTTCTTTGACATTGTCACATTGTGGCATGTAGCTCATCAAGTGCAAGAAAATCTCCAGGCAACAAAAGCTCAAGATAAGCTACCCTTCTGCAAGGTATTTATGATAGCACATGGTGCCAAACCTCGTCTCCACCTCTATAGGTGGAGGTTGGAGGTGTGAATCTCCCCCTTAGTTTTGAAGTTTTGAATGCAGTGGAGACATTCGCCAGTAGCCAGTGAGTTCCCATGAGCTGAGTTCAGGCTGACGGGGCCGTCGGAGGGGCATAGACACCCTGGCATATTCAGGAGGCCCAGTGCTTGACAGGGGCAAATGAATACATAAAATTAGATGCAAAATTGGATGGGAGGGGGGTGCCCAAGGTGACATTTTGTCCCCAGTATTACTAGTTATACCCCTGCAGCTGGGAAAACCAGGGATATTTTACTTATCTGCACCACCTTTATAGACCCCAGGGGTGAATCTCAACATGCATACTTGACCGTACTGCTGGTCTCATGTACCCATTTTATGCCCAATGCTGAAGACCGGTTCCAATACTAAGAACACAAGGACACAAGGACGGTAAAAATCCAAAATAGTGTTGGTCTTGTTCCACCCCACATATCAAGGACACATCGGTTGCATCCTTGCAGAATAGGACCAATCCCATGATTCATTGTCCAAAGTTCGTTCTTGGAAGGCAAGTTAGCAAGACCGGTCTTGCCAAGACCACAAGTTTGGTCTTTGCGTTCTTGGTGTTCAGATTCATCCCTGGTACCCAACACAGTCCAGCTCCCAGTTGACACTTTGTCATCTCAGTGAAGATTAGTGTTCAAAATTAGGTTGGTCTGAACTTGAGGCCCTATATGATGCGTTGTATGTTTTCATGGGGCCCAAAATCATTAGCGGTGACCTTGAGCTGTCTGTACGTCCGTCTGGTCAGCCGGCTTACCTACACAGTACCACAGAGCACAAAGCAGGAAGGTCCATCACAAGGCGCACACTCTCATACACAGTCACACGTTAAAGAAAATTGTGGGACACCACTTTGCCTAACCACATGTTTTGCCCTGTGGGAGCAAACTGGAGTGCTACAAGAGTCAGGCAAACTCAATCAATCTTCGCATGGGAAACCACATATCCCAGATACACGAGGCAGGTTGGCACTGTTCCACGCGGGACGAGCGCCGGGCTGTATGACCATCAGCAGGCAGCGCTTCGGTTGAATCTTGAGCAGAGCAGGAGCGTAGGCGTCCGAGCGCCGTTTGAAAGGGTTAGGTGTATGTGGCTGCAAGGCAAATTGCTAAGCAACTACAAGAATAATAAAGACGGTCAGCCAGTGTGACAGTAATCAGGACGGGGCTGGTCTCCATGAGGGCCGCTAGCTACCGTCAAACGGCAGCCAGCCCAGGTTATCCGCTCCGGTCGCCGCTCTTGCTATACCGTGACTGACAGAGATCTGAGACGTGTTTTACAAGGTGATTTTTAAGCTGCACAGAACATTCGTTGCTGAAAATCGTTTTCTGTTGCAAATTGTCTGTGGAAATCGCTTCGTGGAAAAGCCATGACTGGGTGAGAGTGTGTGTGTTTTCGGTCATTTGGCTTGACTTGTAGAAGCTGAAATGAGGTGTATTTTAAGCTCCCGGGCTGTTTGAAAGGACCCGATGGTGTTCTGCGTATGAGCTGCCTAAGAGCTGTTTGTTTTGTCTATTTTTCCTTTGGTGAAGCTGTTTATTTTCAGCACAGCTGCCCAGCATAATTGGTTTTTGAAGTCAGGACTGTTCCATCACGTGCTTAGTCCAGACACAGCAAAAGTTCTGGTTCTGAACCACTGTTTCCTTGGTCTGCTTCCCATATTTTAAGTCTCAGCAGAAGCAGTCTTGTTATTCAACAGAGATGCTTTATATTTATATTTAATGTTTTTTTTTTTTCTTTTACAAACATCTGCATATTTAACAATACCATCCTGCATTCCATTTTTATTCCTGCAGCCCCCCAAACCGCAGAGATTCGGCCTGTACGGCGGCACTGGGTCATCAAACTGCACACGTTGCCGCATCATGTGGTACACGTGCCGCGCTTTGTGTGCAGTCGCAGTTGCAGTGGACTGCAGTCGCAGTGTCGGCGCCAGCCAGGGGAGCTGAGGAAGGGTGGGGGAACAGCCCCCCCCCAGATCACTGCCAATTCCCTACCAAAAGTAACCACCTAGAGATGCAAAAAAAGATATTCCTGTTAGCTCAGTCCCACCCCCCCCAAGTTCTGATATACTTTTGCAGCAAAAAGCTAGTGTCCCCACTTCAACACATATCCCCCACCTCCATCTCCCTCCTCTTGTCTTACCCGCGTCCCCTAACATACGTCTATGGTATGCTTACCTCTCCAGTTGAACAACAGGAAGACCGAGAGCAGAACTTCCCTAAACAAAGCTTTTCTTTGTCAGAAAGTCTATACAAGCTCGTGTGCATTCTCAGTAAATAATGCATAAAAGATCCTCGCGAGCTACGCTATGGTCCTGTTTACGCGTAGAGCTATGGGTCATTTACTGACATCCCGTCAGGTGTAGCCCAGCCTGCCTCCCTCTTCACCTCCTCGCCAACCTGGAGCAGGTTGGAAGATGGATGGATGAATCGTTTAGAATCTACAACTCACGCTCCCACTTTTTCTGTGTATCCGGAACACTGAATTGGCTTCGTAATACCATGGCATACAAAAACAGCATGAAAACAAGGAGAATAAACCTAATAGGGCTGGCAACAAGAAAGAAATTTGAAAACAAGCGCATTTCCAGCACAGTTGTGCCCTCAAAGAGAATTGCTAAAAGAGTCTAAATTTTTCAAGCGAAGTCTTTCTTTCTTCTTCTTCATTTTATTCTTTGACTCTGTTTATTTCTGCTGGCTGCAGATGACTTCGCATTTGCCGCCTTCTTTAATCTCCCGCTTGTGTCGGCTCATGGTGACGCCGAGTGCGGAACACGCTCTACTGGGTTCCCATGCTTCCAGAGACTAATGTTGCGGAAGTGCAATACGAGGCATTTATTGTAGTTATATGCCTTTTATTTTTTATAGCAGATGTTCTGATTGAAAAGCTTCCTGATCTCATCTGATAAGTAACAGTTCATTTGTTTCAAATATTCTGTCTGTCCATCTGTCCTTTGACCCATCCATCCATCCATCCAGCCATAGCCACCATTCAACCAGTCGGGGTGGCACTGATCCAGAGCTTGTTCCCAGAAGAACAGGGAAGATGGCAGGGTGACACACACACACACCTTTCAAGCAGTCTGAATGTTTAAGTGTGTGCATTCTTCTGCATTTGTGTGTGTGTGTGTGTGTGTGTGTGTGTATAGACATACATACATAAATTAGAGACTATATATATGGTAATGTATACCTTTGATGTTTGCACATTCTTTTGAATTATTAAGCTTGATTTTTTTTGAGTTTCCACTTAATCTCCACGCCATTGTCCCGTGAAGTGAATTTGTGATGCAGGGCTCAACGCTGGATAGCTGAAGGAGTGTTAAATTAAAGAAGCAGACTACGCTATCTCTTAAAAATGCATAAATACAAATTATTGTCAGTCTGTGGTTTCCAGCTGTGGTGAGGCTGTCAGGCAGGGCTGTTTGACATGAACCATTTTCCCCTGATAGGGCGAGTACATCCTGGGGTGGGCTGTATGCATTACGGTCCACGAGTTTCACTCTGAATGATAGTCTCTCTCCTCTCCAAATCCCTTCTTCATCCATCGCTACCTCTTTCCACCAACCCTCTACCTCTCCCTCCTTCTTTCCCCCTCCCTCTATCCTTCCTCTCTCCCAGATGTGGACGAGTGCGCTAAGGACCTGGACGACTGCCACATCGACGCCATTTGTCAGAACACCTTGGCGTCCTTCAGGTGCACATGCCGGCCAGGCTACACGGGCGACGGCAGGCAGTGCGAAGGTGAGAACACTCCGGAATGAGGGGGGGGAGGGGGTTACCTGACATCGTGGGTCATCGGAGGTCCAGTCCCACTGTGCTTTGTCAGCTGTGGCAAGAATCCAACAAAAATATCTTCCAAAGCCTGCATATGAATATTCATTAAGAGGTGCTCAGGTTAAGTGCTTAGTTCAAACATATCGCATCCGGTTCCCTGCAGGGCCCTGAACATAAGGGCAAGTCCCCAAGCACAAAATTACTGCTGCCCCCTCTGGTGTCTGCTAATGAGTCTCAGTTCTCCACACGACATAATCCTCGGTCAATAAGATAACAGATAACCCCTCCTGCATCCCGACATCACCATGAGTACCCGCCCCCCCACCGCAGAGGCATAAATCAGAAATAACACCCCAATCCTGCACATTTATCATACGTTCTCCTCTTGACCAAACCCAATTTTGCTTTTGACCAAGAACATACTTACAAAGCTAGATCGCCTTGAGGGAGAAAAAAGTACCGGATGTGAACTCTTTGTGTCGAGATAAAAAAATGAAAAATAAATGCCATACACATGTTTGTGTTGCTGGACATGACTGCCACAAGGCAAATATGTCTGACTCTTGTGTCTTAATAGCTATTTAAAAAGCATGGGTATGTTTTCTGGAAGTGGAAAGGCACTTAATTAGCTGAATATGTAAAGAAAAGACGACAATGTTTAATGAGCTTATTCAAAGCCACTCAATCAGTAACTATACACATGCACCAGCTATCCATCAAAGTTGTCTCGCACGTCTGCATCCTAAGTTGTGTGGTTGCTGTTATGGCCTTTAGTCTCACTTCCACTTCCAAACGGTACAAATATAAACATTTCTTTAATTCCAAATGCACTTATTTGTTTCGAACCATTTGTGGTGCAAATCGGTTGGCAAGGAGCATGATGCACCCAATGCTCTTGCATCCGCACGATGCTGTATGCCTATGGTATCTTCCACACTCCTTATTGAGGATAGTCTCAATACCAAATCAGGTGGGCAGGGCAGACTAAATGCATGATCAATTCTAAGCTCTGCATAAAGAAGTGAATATGTGCCTTTGCTTAGTGGATGGGATGCATGTAAGGGGCAAGTGCCCTCTGGGAGTTGGGGGGGGGGGGGTACACCTGCCATTGAAGGGGAGTCTGGGAGCTCTGCCCAAAAGCACATCGGCTCCTGCCAGACCCTGGCCAACCAGGACCTGGAAGCATAAATTGGGTCTGTTCCCATTTTCGTAGGACAAGCCCAAACCCTACGGATCATCGGCATCCCATTATTGATGATACGAAACCAGCACTTTCCTTTAAGGTGGTAAAGTGCTTGAAAAACCCCAGTGGCCTGTCCGTTGCGAGAGACTGGCTTCCTGGGATGTGCTGCAGGCACATTGTGACCTTGTCCTTGATAAAGAGTTATGGAAAGTAGATGCTGGATGGATGGAAAGACCCCAGGAGATGGCTATTCATTTGTTTGCGGTTAATTTTTTATTATCTGGATCTTCACCTGATGCTTGGAGAAGCTTTGCGATGTGTCTCTTCCAGCAGAGATTCTTCAGCTGTCGAAGGTGATGAATCCTGATCAATTCAACCTAGACATTTAGCATCACAGTTTGAGTCATGTGCAACATCATTTTTTTTTTACATGGAACTTTTTCCATTTCAAAGTTGACATTTAAGATGGGACTCTAAATTCTCCATTGTAGAGTGAGCAGAGCTGTAAGAGAGTTAAAGCCAGACGGTAAAATGGAATGTCACGCGTCACCTTGCCGAGTTCGCATATTTTTTTTCTCTGTGGTAAAATGCGACAGAAATAAATCCCACTCTCAACTGAGCTGGCTCAGTCTAAATAAAATGAGACATTCACTGTTGGCAAACTGTTTTATGAGTGCAGAGATAACATGCAGAAAGAGAGCGGCAGAAACAGAGGGACGGGGGTCTCCGCCTGGGCTTCTCCTTGGGGAGTTCGGACGACAAAGATTTATAAGTGGCTGCAATGGGGATCCTGTCATCCAGTTGGCTTGAAGCTGGTATTTCTGAGTATGGCCTGAACATCCCAGATCAATACTTTTAGCAAATCTGCGAGTCTTGCCCAGTTCCCACCTAAGCCCGCAAACTGGCTGTGTGGTGATGGGGGTGTGATCCAGCTGGATCAAGGGCAATCTCCTCCCCCCCAACCCCCCCGCCCCCGGGCGACTGGATCCTGCCGAGGCTGACACAGAAGGAGGTCCAGTCTAGGTCACTCTGCCCTCTGGACGAGTGTACGTTCTGTGTCACATTGTAGGGGGATGCGGGGGGGGGGGGTTGGTGGTCAATCAAAATACCGATTCCCAGGGCCTAAAGTCACTTGCTGTGATACGAATTCCAATTAAATGGTTTCGGGGTTGCGGGGAAAAAGAAGAGCAATTTGGGGGGAGATTATCCTGGCTGGTGATTTTTTTCTGCCTTTGTTCAGGGGAGGGAATAGATTGTTTTGGTCGATTGACCGTTCCCTGTTATAGAGGGTCATGACCCCAGAAACAGCTTCCAGGACCTCCTGCGGTGATTCCGCATTGACAACTTCCTATTGCCTGGTTCTGGTCCTCTTCTTTCCAGCTGATTCGCTTATTGTGCCCCCCCCCCCCCCACCACCATCTGACATCCTTTCTGTACCTTTAGAAGGAGAATAAATTCTTTCATCTCTAATTTGAAACTTTACATCCGAGAAGTCTACTTCCTTTAGTCGTCCACTTGTCCTTGCAGTTTGTCTTCACCTAGGTTTGCATTGCAAATAAGAACATTTCTGATTCTGAAACCACCCCATTGCCCCCCCCCCCCCCCCCCCCCCACCCGCCTGGCCTTTGCTGAGATGGGATTTAAGTATGCATAATCTTCCGTTCCACGTGTGACTGGATGGCTTTGGTCGTTCCAGCTTTGATCCTTAAATGTGAGCGCATCTCGCCAAACTGATAGCATATTAATCTGTGTATCTTCCGTCTCCCCTGATACACATCTCCTCACACCACCATTACGATACATTAAATGAGTAAAACATATATTGAGTCACTCGTATAGCATGAATGATGAGTGCTAGTTAAGTATGAAGGTTTACCCCAGAAGACTCCTACTTACTTAAACATGAATCATAATGCAGTATGTTTGTGTACCGAAACAATTTCTCAAAGCAACACTACTGAAACCAAGATATTTGTTACTACCAATGTAACCACTGCTAACCAGTACTAACTAGTGATAATCTATATGGTTTCCAACTACTTGCCAGTGGTTGTGTTGAGCCTACAGTCTGTACCAGGAAATCCCTGGATGGGAATAATGCAGTGTAATGCGTGGCACATGCACATGCAGTGTAATGCGTGGCACATGCACATGCAGTGTAATGGGTGGCACATGCACGTGCAGTGTAATGGGTGGCACATGCACGTGCAGTGTAATGCGTGGCACATGAACCCCACCCATTCTGTGTGTGTGTGGAGATTCCCTCATGCCCTCTGTGCTGTGCTGTATTCCTCCTGCTGTCTTAAGACCGGCACTTATCTGAATTTCCTGTGTGGTGTGTGCCGACAGCCATCTGGCCCAGGATGTATTTGACTCTTGTTCCCTGTGCTGCCAAGGAAAGCCGGCAGGCTTTTCCCTCACCAGGGTAAGTGGTTGGATAGATGGAAAATGAGAACATAAAATCATCATCATGTCCCCTGCCCTGAGGACAGCGTCCAGGCTCATGTTCACTGCCCTGGGGACAGCCTCCAGACTCGTGTCTCCTGCCCTGAGGACAGCGTCCAGGCTCATGTTCACTGCCCTGGGGACAGCCTGCAGACTCGTGTCCCCTGCCCTGAGGACAGCGTCCAGGCTCATGTTCACTGCCCTGGGGACAGCCTCCAGACTCGTGTCTCCTGCCTTGAGGACAGCGTCCAGACTCGTGTCCACTGCCCTGGGGACAGCCTCCAGGCTCACCATAGACCTATATAAGCCGGAGGAAGATGGATGCATGCGTAGCTTTGCTTATTTATATAACTTTAGCATACAAACAAATCTTGGGGCTTAATTAATTAGCTGCAGGGAGGTATGTTTATGTTTTAGTTTTTGGTTGCAGTCTCACCACAGTGAAATGTGCCGGTGTGACAGTTTAATTCCTGTGTCCCCCACTCCAGACATTAACGAGTGCGGCACTGAGTACAACGGCAGCTGTGTCCATGAGTGCATCAACATCCCGGGCAACTATCGCTGCACCTGCTATGACGGCTTCCGGCTGGCACACGACGGACACAATTGCCTGGGTAAGCTGGGGGGGGGGAGGTGGGTGGGAGGGATGCAAGGAACTAGCCAATGAGGAACCTTACTGGGTTCTCAGGGCATCCCATTCACATTCACTTGCAAGCATCAGCTCATTCCTTGACATTTGCCTGTAAATACTCCTGAGAAAAACGCACCATTAGCAACTATAAGTGTTCCTCGTTTATTTTTAATTTTCCAAACCATTGCCAAGAAGCTCCAGACCCTAGGGAACCTCCCACAGAAGCCCCCCCCCCCTCATTCTCGGTAAACTTGTTTTTATTGCTTATCAAAAGAGTCCTTTTAAACTTCATCCCTCAAGCTTTGGTCTAAGGTCAAAATGACCCTCAAGCCCAGTGTGTAACACAGCAGATCATTTTAGCAAGGTCGCTTGCTGATATTCCCTACCTGTTTTTTCGGGAATAATACATCCTGTTGTTTAATTAAGATTAAAAAGCTTACTTAGTAATCAATGGGGCTTTTTAATGAGCAGTGTTACAGTAGTATTTGAATTTCATTAACAAGACCTCGGCTGGGAATCGACCAGTTTCCTGTCAGGTCTGGTCCTTCTTTCTCTTTTACTCCCCCAGTAAAAAGAAAAAAAAACTTCTTTAACTCACTTTGAGGCACCTCAACTTTGGAGGATGCATCATGTTAAAAAGTCTTCAAACCAAAATCCTTGTGTACAGACTGCTTTGTAGTGACTGGTGTACTTCAGCAACAGTTCTGTATTTTACACTTGCATATAGTCTCTGCGTAGGTCTGTATAGTCACTGCATGTGACTTGCACCCCCCACCTTTGCCGTACTGGGAGTAGAAACTTGGTCATTAATGCATCGGAGCAGCTGTCGGAAACCTGAGAGGGAAAACGCAAAATCGCATATACTTTCAGCTTTCAGCCCGCACTACCACACACACAGAAATCATTCAGATCAGTTAAAGAACTGCTACTTTTTTATTGCGATATTGGAAAAGTGATTTTCTGATGACTTTGCTTATATACCAGGGTAACTGAGATACGAGCCCGGTCTTCCCCTCCCTATCTGTCTGTCTGAATTTTTATTATTCTTACTCATTTCTGAGGCCAGTTGCTCCTTCTTTATCCAACTGATTTAGATAACGTAGCATACAGAGAGCTGTAAGCGGCAAGTGATTAAACTACAAATCGGCTGTTATCGCAACGAGGGCTGTAATTTATTAGAGTGTCCAATCACCATTACCTTCGTCTGTCAGTGGTCTGATACTTTCTCTTCTTCTCCCCCTTTCTCTCTCTTCTGCTTTTTCTCTCACTGTCTTTCTCTCTCTCCCCTTTTACGTTTTCCAGCATCTATCAGCCAAAGTGTTCGCAAAGAAAAACTGACACGAATCAGCAGAAATAAACAAATTAAATTAAAACTTAAACTTTAAAGTTAAGGATGTGTGCTGACTCGACAGGCAGCACTGCAGCCTCTCGGCTCCAGGGTCTTTGGGGTACAATGGCTGGCTTGCCGTGGCTACCCAGATGTTAAATGACAGAGGAGATTATCATGGCCTGCAACAAGGATGACATGCAAGTGGTCGATAGTTTGTTAAGGCGGTGTTTGGCTCTGTGGGTTAGGACCCTGTGTCTGTGATTGGAAGGTCGCTGCTTTAAATCCCATGGTGGGGAGAGTGCTTTACACTGTTGGGCTGCTGACTGAGGCCTTATTCCCCAGCTGCTCAAGGGATCGTCTGACCCTTGTTGCACAGTTGCACGTCGCTTTGGATAATTCGTCTGCTAAATAAGTACATCGAGTATCATAATTTCCACCCCCGGCTTCCCACGTGTCTGTTGAGTTTGTGACTCTGAATATATGCAGCCTGTCTGTTCTCATTAAGCATTCCTCGCAGGAATTTTCATTTGGCTTGTTCCTCCCTCTCTCAGGAAATGAGGTGTCAATGTCAGCGTGGCACCGTCACTATTAAATAGCGGCGAAGGAATCAAAAATTACGTAACGTTCAGGTGGGTTAAAAACTGTCTGAGTCAGTGGTCGGCCAGGGCGAGTTCTGACGACGTGAAAAATTACGAAGTTGTAAAGATCGATCTGGTCCGTGAGCGTGGTATATGGAGTCCATGTTCATTGATGGCTCAGTCTGAGTTTATAGCTGCTCCCTCCTCCCCCACCCTTCCCACCCCCCACGTCTTCCGCACTCAGTGGATTATAATCTCGAACCCTGTTGCCTCCAGCCCCTCCCAATTCTCTCACTTTTATTAATCGGCCGTAATGAATGATCGCAAACAATTCTCGTTCCTGTTTTCTTTATGCTGTGTTTGAATATCTTGTCTTTGAATAAATAATGTATCATATTGCAGTGAGCTAAAAATAAAAGCAAGTGAGCTACTTTGTTCTTGAGCACTTCCAGAAACATAAAATAATAATAGTATTAAGAAAGAATAGTTTCACTGAGACACATACCCCTATGCAGGAATATGTTTCCGCATTTGCAGCGGCTCAGCTGACTCCTTTATCAAAGACGACTACATAGAAAGGCTTTTTAGCATAAAATAGTGATACTTTATTCTTCCCCATGGGGAAATTGTCTTCTCACTCGTCCCATTTTGCGCTCTGCTAGACACAGAAACAGGTGAGAGCAAGTTTGGGGGAGTCATAGCAAACGGTTAGCCAGCATCCAGCATCCCGGGAGCAATGAGCCTTACTCAGGGGCCCAACAGCAGCACCTGCAGGCCTGGGACTCAAACCCGTGACCTTCTGATCACAGAAAGAAACATAAGCAGTTTACATTAACTAGCTTACTAACAGATATGAGTACAAGGTTGCCCACCTTCTAGGATTCGAACCAGTAACCTTCTGAATACAAGGCTATGTGCTTCAGTGCTACAATATGTGCATTGTGGTTTATGCATGCTTCAGGTAATCAGCACTGTGCCCTTAACACCCTATTGCCCTTTAATGCCCGTCTGCTTTCTGCGGTATAATATTATACTGGTGTATGTGAGTCATTCAGTGTGTCCTTGTACGTACTTCTCTATTTATGCCTGTGTGGGCAGATGCATGGCCACCGGCTGCCTTGGGAGTGAACCAGGTAACTGCAATTAGCCCTATTGATTCACTTCACCTTCCCCTTGTTCTTCACTAACCTGGCAGCTCTGTTTCATTTACCCTCCAAAACTCCAGACCTGTAACTCCTCTGATTCCTCATTTGGGCCAAAGCATCGCGCCCATCTTGATTATTTTCTTTTTTTTTTTCTTTCAGCCCATTTCAAGGTATTTTGTGGTATTTTCACGTCTGTTGTGCTGGTTGCACCCATGTATCTGTCAATCTTTGAAAAGGTAAAGCTGCTAATGAAGCCATTTACTGCTGCCAGGTCCTCGTGCCACGCTCATCCTGACCTGAGGAGCTCTCACAGTCTGCCTGACAGGAAAAGCTTGAAATGTTTTAATGCAGCATACAGTCTCAAAATCCTGATACGATTGTTTTGAATTCTATACACTTCCGTAGTCTGAATTCCCCAAGAAAGGTCATTTACTTGCACTTGTGTCTTTTACAAAGCAGGATGTTTTACTAGAGCGATTCGAGTTCGGAGCCAGTGTGACCCTCCCGGGGGGCTTTTGCACTTCAAAGTCTGGAATATCTTTTTCAGCTGTGTGTCCATGTGCTACCGTGGGAGTGTATCAGTGTGTGTGGACACAGGATCTGTGGCACACACATGGTCATCGGGTGCTTTATCACAGATGATGGTGCTCCACTCTTTAATAGAGACTATGCTGGCCTGGTTTTTTAATTGGAATGACGGTCGTCTGATCTTCAGTTGAGATGATGGTGGTCTGCTCCTTAACAGAGATGTTGCTGTTGTGGTTTCTTAACTGGAATGATGGTGGTCTGATCTTCAGTGGAAATGATACTGGTCTGCTCCTTAACAGAGATGTTGCTGTTGTGTTTCGTTAAGTGGATCAGTGATGGTTTTTGATGGGAGTGTCAAATAGATAATAGCAGCATTGTATAGAATGGAGACAATATTTTAATACCAGATTTGATCTGATATGGACAAAACCTCTATAGTTCTGAGTTGAAAAATTATTCTGTCAGAGGCCAATCCAGCAGAACTTGTTTGTGGAATAGAAATACAATTGAGAGCCAAAAAAACAAACCAAATTCCATCCATGTAACTTTAGCTGTCATACATTTCTGGGTCCCAAGTGCTGCAGGGCCTGAAGTGGAATAGTTTTCCTGTAAAATTGTCAGTTTTTGCTTCCTGTCATTTACCATCTCCAAGAATGAATAACAGTCGGTCACCTGCCTTCCCTGGATTCAAGCTTCAAAGGAGATTTTTTTCAAGAGCATCATGGCAGCTCGGGGAGATGAATACGCTAAAGGCAACCCTAAGAAAACCGTGGAAACTGGATCGTTAATCACATTTAAAAAGTCCGCTTTTGTGTTTAGCGGATTGCCGTACAGTAATGGACACTCGCAGATTTCAGATGATCCAAGAAAGCAAGGTGGGCTGTTGACAGGTCCTGTTTGGCTTCTGTGTCTCACCAGCAGCCTCCTCATTTTTCTGATGAAGGAGAGGTTCCTCACCAAGTGTGACAGGGTGCTATGATGTGCTGACGTTAAAACGGACAGACCCATGCTTTGCTGTGCAACTTCTGCTCCCGTGGCTGGTGAATCGGCCTATCAATGTCAGGAGATTAAGGGTAGTAATAGAGCCAGGTCACACCAGGATACTTATCAGGTGGTTTAATGGAGGATCGCCAGAGAGAGCCACTGTGGGCTGGGAGCCAGGGCAGAGGAGGTGAATCTCTAGTCATCTCGGGATCAGCATGGTGTTACAGCGTGGCATCATGAAGAAGGAACGATTCAGCGGAGGGGCTCCAACAAACGGAAGACTTTATTAAACTCAAAAGAACACAAAGGGGAATCAGAAAATAAAAGGGACTGTGAGGGGTCAAAACTAAACTACCAAGGGTAGTTACAAAACACAGGAAACTACAAACACGGGATAACTATGACTAAGAAGCATACAGCAAGACAGGGAGACAGTACAGCTACGAACAAGCATTAAGAAGGATAACAACACTAAGAGGAATCAAGGAAGACAGTAAAACAGAACAAAACTAAACAAGGCAGGGTAACCATTAACAAGACAAAATACCATACAGACACCAGAGGATAAAATAAAACCAAAACATAACATAAAGGTTAGGCAGCCTCAAACTTATTGCCAGAAGGACATCAGCCTCTGAACTATATAGTCAACCCACTGAGCTATGTGGCAACCCAGGAAGCAGGGCAAAACACTAGGGGAACATCAAAGGGGATGGCCAGCGGGAACTGCTGGCCAAACAGGGAGAAAACAGATGGCACAGAGCCAGGAGAGGCACCGACCCTGACACACGGCCAGTCAGCTAGATGTATAAAAACCAAATAAGTAGCAATTTAAACATAGTGTATCAATGCATCACGTTTGCAATATTGTCAATCAGACTGAAATGACCCCAGTCCACATGAAGATGATCTCACATTGGCCAAGAAATGCACTGCTGTGGTGGAAAGGAGCTGAAAGGCTTTAAATCTGATTGCCAGGTGAGCTTCATGTCTTGACAGGTCTCAGATACATGAGAACGAGTTATGAAAACGCTCATTCTTCTTGTCCTGTTCTGAGCTGGTACTGAGTTCGCCTCGTGCTCTGACCTGTTAACAAAAAATGAACACTTGGCACCCCAGTCCAGCATCTGGGGTCCTTCGGGAAACATCTAAGGCGGCCAAGATGACATTAACAAGGTTCATTTATCACAGAAATTTATGGATCGCGTCGTCCAAAAACGGTTATTTGAAGCAGGCAGGGAACAGGCTGCCGGCTCTCAACCCATTGTCTGCAAGACACAATCTGAGCCCCCCCCCCCCATCTCCTGATCTCACGCAATCCTGGCAGAATCTCTGTCCTTGAAGATTAAGGTCCAAACAATAATGCTTGTTTGAGGTTTACGCAGGCATAGGTCCCACTTCTCGGAAGAAGAATGAGTCAATGCAATTCCGGTTAAACCTGGTTCAGTGACCACTGCGTTTTTAATAACTTTCCTTCTGCTTGTTTACCTTAAACCCTCCCCCTGACTCCCCCCCCCCCACTCCTTGCTGTTATCTCAGAGACGGATATAATACTTTCAACAGTGAAATCCTCCTGTGCTTTCTGATAGAAGAGTTTATCAATATCAACAACCGAATATTCCATTCCAAACCCTGTCATTGGACTATATATATATATATATATATATATATATATATATATATATATATATATATATATATATATATATATATATATATATAATTTTTTATTTGCAGACTTAGCCATCCCTTGATAGCTTTCTGTTGAATGGTGTTACTCTTTTGATGATCACATGAGTAAGGGCAAGGATTTCATTGCTATATCGCCGAAGAGCAGGAAAAATCGAAGATTGAAGGTGCAATTACAGCTGACTTATGTCTTATGTTTGTCAGCAATTCTGAGCGTGTGGCTTCGTGCTGCTGGTGGACCAGGCAGCTCATCACGAATGAGGAAGTTTCCCGGCAAAAATGGCAAATATTACTCCGCATTGTTTACTTTCTATGACAGCGCATGAGGGCTGCAAACAAGACTCTTGTTAGTAAATGTTTAGGGGAACTGAGGGGATGTTTTTCTCGGGAAAGGCCTTTATTTTCATATTTCCACTCGTGGTCAGAAGCGGAGAACAGCATCCTTCGGTCCTGGTTTTCTTCGCCGTGTACAGTAAGCTACGTGCCATGTATTGTTTGGGGACATGCGTCCTACCAGGTGCCATGTCCGCGGATGGGCTTGGGGCGTTAGGGGTACTAAAGGATGGCTCAGATAAGCTTTGGGTTTCGCCTGCGCTGTGTATTTAACAGTCTGGTTACTGAGAACCAGTAAATGCAGCCAATAGGAAGTAGATTACGCCAACTGGTCTTATTAGCCTTCCTTCTCTGAGCAATGCTACACTTTGATTTAGAATGATACTGGTGTCTTGTTTTAGCCGAGACCCCCTCCCCTACTGTCCTTGCCAGAGGGTCTTGTTTTCTGCGTCACTGCAGGCCTGGTGCCAGGACTGTTTGTGCCTGTTTGCATGCCGGGAAATGAGAGACCCCCCACCCCCATAGCTACACCTGGAGCATCACACTGTTACTCTCTGGGGTTAAATTTTAGGAGGTGGACAATCTGTCAAGCTTGGTCAGACCATGGGCAAGCCTCTCTAGTCATCTTGAAGACCCCCCGCCCCCCACCCCCCAGTTTCACCATAAGGTTTATGGTATCCCAGCAAAACTGCAACAGTTCAACCTTTCACTAGGGGTCACTAATGTGCAGGCCATGGTGAACTATATTATCTCCCCCAGCTAATTGCATTCCACCGCTCATGACAAACACTGCATTAGTCTTGGTGAACTTGTGCTTGTTGGACCCAACCTGTGATTACAGAGAACCTTTGTTTTATGAGTAATGCATGTTCCCCCTTGGACCACCACTGTACAGCTGCTGCCACTAAAGGAGACTGAGTGTAATTTTCTCATTAAGGATGGAATTGAAAGTGATAGATGGAACACATATCCTATGTGTGCGTATTTCATATAATACCCAGTTTATTGGACTGTATGCAAGTGTTTATCTTGTCAATTTCTTAGTCTGTATATATTAATAATATATACAATCATTTCAAATCCAGCCCATCCGGGGTTATTTCCTGTCTTCCGCCCGTAGCTTCTGGGATAGGCTCTGAACCCCCACGACCCTGAATAGAGTAACTGTGTGTAGAGAATTGATGGATCGATGGATGGATGGGTGGGTGGATGGATGGATGGATGGGTGGGTGGGTGGATGGATGGATGGGTTATTACAAAACTTGCTGAGCTGAAGATTTAGTCAGTTGATAATTTCTTAGCGGGGCAGTGCAGTAGTTAGCACTGTTGCCTGGGCTCGAGTCTCCGCTGCCATTCCATATGTTTGGAGTCTGCATGTTCCCCTTGTGTCATTATCGGGACTCCTCCAGTTTCTGCGGTTCACCCCCACAGTCCAAAAACACGCTGAAGATAATCAGAGCTATGAAAATGCCCATAGGTGTGCATGTGTGAGTGAATGCTGTGTGAGTGTGCCCTGTGAGGGGTTGGCCCCCATCCTGGGTTCTTCGCTGCCTTGTGCCCACAGGCTCCTGCCCCCCCCCCCCCAACCCTAAATGGGATAAGCGGTTATAGAAAATGGATGGATCCTTTCTTAGCTTCCTAAGACCAGGAAAATTCAGGGAATCAGTCTGACTCTGCAGCTTATGACAATGAGCATCATATCATGAGAAGAAGGATGGTAGAGGAAGTAAATGGGAAAGAGCAGCCCGGGGTCCTTATGGACCATGGTGGAGTAGATTTGTGTTTTGTCAAAGTACTGTAATGAAGACTGGGTTGAACCATTGTTCCAAATCCACTGATCAACCGCTGCGAACAGGCTTGCAACCTAATTTGAAACTTTGTTTAACTTGCTTTAAATGAGCAAATTTAAAAGAGCATTGTCTCAGAATTGATTCTGATTTTCACCTTTAGCGTGACATGTTTTATGGGCAAATCAAACATGAACAAAAGCTGAATGGCTGAAACATTACTCTGAATACCCAGTGAAACTAAATTCTGAATAGCTGAAGAAATGAAACTCCAAAAGATACTTGTTACTCGTTACAGCATAATGAAAGTCTCAAGAAGGACAGCACTAATGAATAAGTGCTTACATGATGTGGTTTTGTTCAGTGTCCTAAAGCACATGTCTTCATGGCTACAATGGTATCATCATATCAACTATAGTGCCAACCTCGTCTATTGTGACATAAGGAAACATTATCAATTTCAGATTCCTCTCTAAATTGGAGTGCTGACCTTGGTTAGTGTGACAAAAGGAAGTACAATCAATCTCAGATTACTCTCCAAACTAGAGTGCTGGGCTCAGTCTGTAGCACAAAAGGAAACATAATCAATCTCAGATAACCCTCCAAACTTAGAGTACTGAACTCTGTTTTTTGGACAAAAGGAAATACAATAGATCACAGATCATCTACATGAGCAGAGTAATGGTCTCTTTCTGTGGGATAAAAGGAAACAAAATCAATCTCAGATCACCTTCCTGAGCTCTGACGTCCCTGGCTGTCTGCTGTCTACTGTAAGGAAGGTATTCAAAGTCTCAAAGAAGCAAAGTGAGAGGAAAACATTTAATTTGGAAAGCAGGTTTTTAACCTAAATCTTAATTTGCTCTCAAAGTGCACAGCTAATATTACCACTGGTATTTTTTGCCTGATGATTAGTGCTTTTTGGGCTTTGGATGGCACCTGTAGACTTGGTTGCTTTTTTATCTTCACCATTGCTGATGTCGAACCAGGGCTGGGGGGACATAAAATGGGATCATAGCATGACTGGAACAAGAACTTGATTGCCCTCATGTAACTTTTGTTCAAAAGGTTTTTCTTTCACTAAGGGTGTCAGAGGAGGCTACAGGTCCAAATCTGAGATAGGCTGCACTGTTAGTATCTGCTCTGCTATGAAGCAAAGCAGTAGGTAGGATCCGTGGGCGTTGTGTAATTCATGTGGTCGCGAATTGGAATGACTCACAAGGTGTTTGTAAGATACTTCAGCAGAGACCTGTACCGTGACAGTACCATTGTAACATTTTCCTTTTTTTTTTTTTTTTTAAATCATTTATTAAATTTGGACGAACACAGAAATATGTAAGTAAAACATGGTCTTGCCTGAATGTGACTCCACGACTTTGTTTTTAGTCTCCTGGCCAGTGAAACAAGGTTTACTGGTACGTATACATAGAACGATCAAACGCTTGCGTCCTGCAGGCCGTCGCGGTCAACAAACACGGCACAAAACAATAAGCATAGCAGCCAATGATGACACAACGAATGAATAGCAGGGAAAAGCATCACCATAGACAAATGCACGTAGCATGTGGCAGAGACGCAGTAGAGGTAGAGTGGAGAATTGGGCTAACGCATGCATGCGTGTCTTTGTGATTGCAGATGTGGACGAGTGCTCGGAGGGCAATGGCGGCTGCCAGCAGGTGTGTGTCAACATGATGGGCAGCTACGACTGCCGGTGTCGGGAGGGTTTCTTCTTGAGTGACAACCAGCACACCTGCATCCAGAGGCCCAAAGGTAAAACAGCAACGCCGGACTCTCAGTGCTGCCCAAATTCTCCATCCTCGGTAGCTGAAGTGCCCAGGGCTAAATCTAAATCAGGACTCTTGAGGGCTTAACAAACTGCATCCGTGTGCAGCTGAGTCAAAGGGCTGCATGTCGTTCTGAGGGATGTTTGTGATGTTTTTGCTACCATTGTCTTCACCCTCCCAGTGGTTAAGTTGAGCTAAAGGAAAATGTTTTGCTAACACAATGAAAAACAGTTTGGGCTTTTCCATTGAAGAAAATGCCTATAGGTGATGTCTGTTATGCTGTCTACTGGGTACTTCACAACTGACTTGAAATATTTTTCTCCACTGGCAAGAGTGAAGTAGTTAACAAGGTTCAGAATGTTTGGTGGTTAGGTATTTTTCTCAAAGTCCACCGCTTGCCCTTGGATACTGCCAGTCCACAAAACAAAGTCTGAACTTTACTCTTAGGCTGCAATCACCTTCTTCTCATACAAGTACAACACATGTGAAGTCGTGGACAAAGACAACTGGCTTTTTGAAGTTCTTAACTTCAGGGGGAAAAAAACATGCATTAAGGGGCCATTAGATTCAAAGACAATGACAAGAACATTTGACAGAGTATCTCCAGTTGAGCCAAACTAAGACCTAGCTGATCATTCATTAACCAGGAAAGCTGAAGAATACGGTCCTCATGGATTCTCTGCATACCCTGGGATAGCAGGCTAGCAGCATCTACATCGTCTTACTAATAATAATAATAATAATAATAATAATAATAACAATAATAATAAACCCATAAAAAGTCATATCAGTGCTTGCTAACCTCCAGATTTGGTAACATATATGATTAGTAACATCTCTTCATGGATCTGGGGTGATCAGAGTCACTTTTGCCCCAAGTTCATACAATTACCTTTAAACTGACTATTTGTAGTGTCTTGCTGAACCAGATTATCTTTTTTTTCAGATGAATAAAACCATACCCCTAAAATATCTGTCCCATATCTGTGAAACAGTGATACTTAATTGATTTATATACAGCCAGTAAAGCTGTTGTTAACAGCTGCACTATTGCACCATAAACATAAGATGCAAGCTTTGAGTTAAACTCTTTTCTGCACCATGTCGTTCACGGTGTCTCTCTTTTTTTGGTCAAAATGCTCTACTTCCACAATGTATCCGCTGTTAGTTTTTCTTTTTTAAGGTTAATTAAAACACTCGGCAAGTGAATTTAGCCTCGGAATTCTTCGGGAAGATTTCGTCATCTGTTTCGTGAAAAACGGGCCCAATGCTGGCTTTACGTTAACACCTACATTAACATGAATATCGTCGCCCTACAAGCCAGTACATATGTGCTCGTGTTTGGCGTCAAGCATGGAAGGTGCACCAGATTAGCATATCCATGGCAACATGGTGACAAGTTGCGGGAACAGCGCTGACTTTGTTCCCAATGAGCTGAATGCCCTCGGGCTCTCGGAAAAGCAGCCTGTCTGACAAAGGTGGCAGCTCCCTTCAGCACAGCACCATTCCAGGGGCTCCTTGTCATCGGCACCGGCTCTCTAGCTATTCTCTGATGCTCAGAGGAAGGAAATCCAGCACCTTTCTGTGCGATCAAAGGGATTCCCTCAAGCGAATGGCTACCGTGGTAAAGGCACGTGGCAACAATCGTTACAGCAACAATCGCTACGGTAACAATTGTTATGGCGATGGTCAGGACAGACATTCCACGGCACGGTACTAGATCAAACTGTTCTGTTTCTCTTCAAGAACGCAAGGTAACCATAATAGTTTGATACCAAGGGTTAGGAGTTTTCTTGCCGAAGAGCCCTTGTAAACTCATTTTGCCTACAGGAGTTTGAAAAAAAAAATAGAGAAGCACTTATGTTGAGTGTCACCGCTGAAGGGAAAAGGACATTTTTCAGGCACTTTTTACTTTCTGGCTGGAATAAAATATGGGCAAACAAAATAAGGCTTGTCCCTGGGAGAATCGGCATCGCCATGGTGATGCCCTACCGCGTAATGTGCAAGCATGAAGAAACGCAACCTTCGCTTTTTCAGCGGCGATCAGATACTAGAGGGGATCCCTTTGAGCCTTGCAGTTGCTCTACTGGTTCACCAGCCATCCTTATATTTTATTTATTTTTATGTGTTATTAGAACCATTGATGCTGAAGTTAAACCGTAGAGTCCGTGCCTGAGCAGGGGAACCGTTCTGCTGGATCGTTTGAGAACAAGAAGCATGACCGTTCCTCAGCATGACGCTAGCGTTACACGATTCTCGGGTGCTGAGCGGGCGTGGCGGACACGCTGAGAGACGGCGAGGCATTGCCAGGTGGCGTCCTGCTTGGCCCTCTGTGCTGGTGACTCTTAAAGACACACACACACACACACACACACACATACATGTTTGTATTCATATCTTTGTGGGGACTCTCAATTCATTTCTATGGGTAAAAACTCTAATTCCAGCTTTGACAAGCTTAACCTCTACCCAGCTCTTAAACATAAGCAACCAAACAAAATAGAAGACTTTTGATTTTTAATTTTTTGATTGCATTCACTGATTTTTAAAACATTAAAAAATGGTTCCCACAACATCAAAATAACAGGTTTGGTCCCCACAATGTAAAATATATGTGACCCACATATGTCGGATACCATTTTAAGAAAGAAGAATTAAGAGGACATTTTTAAATTTGCCTTGTACCCCTCAGCTGGAGTCCATGCAAATTTTTGGCATTGCCATGGTAATGTGCTACTGAGGTGTAATTTTTAATGTCACAGATTTTTTCGGCAAATGTCACGATAGAAATATTGTTAGCTTTGACCTGCCATTTTGTTCCCCGGAGCAGCGGGAGATGGCGGGATGCGTGTGACTGACAAGGCCCTGCTGGACAGGGGTTTCACACTCAGGGTAGAACATGCACAGTCACAGGCCACCAATCCCAGGTGGATAATCACCCTCTCTGTACCCAAACAGTACTCCAGTCATCTTACCTTATTCCAGGCCCACGCCAAGCATCTCTTACCCACGAACAAGCGTGTTTTCGAGTGCCCTTGGCATCAGAGATGTTTCCACTGCAAACACAGGAATTGAAAAAGAAAAGAAAAACAATCTTTTATAAACAGTAAACGCTGTTCTGAACATATTTGGCTTGTTTCGTGCAGCAGGATGTGAATGTAGTTGCTTAAGGCCGGAATTGGCAGCGATCGGTGTAGTTCGGGCACATTTTTAAGTTTTATTTTGTGGGGGTTTGAGTGGTGACTGAGGGACACTCACCTAGCGTGGCTGCTGAGAGCTCTGCAGAGGATCCGTTAGAGCCCAAGGCAGCTCTGTGTGTCTGAGGGTTCTCCCGCAGCCTTGGCAGGGACCCCAATCCAACCTCAGCCTGCGGAAAAAGGCCTCGCCGCGTTTGCACGCGATTCCACTCTCCTAGGCGAGTTCCGCTTTACAGGCGGGTCGAGGGGGAGGGGGGAGTGAGGTCAATAGCCAGCAATCCCATTTTTCTGCACTGGACGGAGACTCCTGTGGGCCGGGAGTGCTTTCTTACATCTGGCAGTATTATGAAGAACTGTGGCAGGTACTTCAGCGTGTCGCCTAGAAAGGCCCTCGGCTCCTGTCTGCTCAGCATTCAGCCGCAGCTGCAGGCTGCCTCGCTTTGATCCTCTGAGCTCACGCTTTTGCCACCCGCGGCAAGCCGATTGTGCCGGCTAAGGTTATATTAGTGGCGCTGCAGGACGCTGATAAGGACACCCGTCGCAAAGGCTTTCTGGCCGGCGTTGTGATACAAATAAAATTTTCTTGGCGGTTGGGTGAAACTTTAACGCATTATGACGAACGCTGTTTTGGTGGGTCTGTTTTCTCAGTATAATGTCTTCAGCAGCAACATGCACTGAGTTTGCAGAATGTTGGGGATGCTATTCTAATTTTGCTGTCCTTTTTACCATGAGAATGGCTTTAGTGGATTCCACAGGGATCCTGGGAGGTTGCTGTATGTTTGTTAGGTACTGTAGAGGACCATACCAAATCAGCATACGACACTGTCAGGCTCGGGAAGCCCTGCAGGGCGGCGCTTTTGACACACCCAAACCATTATGCCTAAAACCTGCTATTGTACCCCATTGAAAGGCACTACATCTGCCTCTATCATTAAACATCTTTTGGTAACCTGACCCCTTACCTTTACCGATTGAAGCAGATTAAAACTGAGAGATCAGTTATGATGAATGAATGTTACATTTATATTAAGCTATTCAAGTCACCCAAAGCACATCACAGAACCGATGGGGAGCGACTTCAACCACCACCGCTGTGTAGCCCCCACCTGGACTGCCCTTAGTTAAAACCCATCCAGGTTTTCATATTTCTGCCATCTGACTTCACTGTTGCCGGTTACCAAGCGGCTGTGTAATGGGCGGTTTATCCATCCTACCGAGGTCGGTCGCATCTTTCAGCGAAATAAATATGTTGGTGTTGTTTTAGCTGCTGGTTATTTTTGTACCGTCAAGCTACAGCTGACAAGTGTTTACAGAGAGCAGCAATTATGCTTTATTTTTATCAGCGTTTATTTAAACGCCACAGTGTATGTACCTCCAGGAAAGTTGTAAAGCTATTGCATATTAGCATTCTAGCATACTTGTTGTATGTTACTAATGCCAACTAACTTTCTCTGAAGATGAGAAACATGTAGAAACTGTAAGAGCAAGTTCATTTTTGGATCAGAACACGTGCAAAACACTAAATTACTGGCCATGATGACTGGGCTTTCTGTTGACTAAGGACTTAGAAGTGAATCGTTTGGTTCTGATTGGAGTTCATCTTACATCGGTAGCGTTTGGTGACTTTTTCACACATGCAGTCTCTGCTGTTATTACAGAGACATATTTTTCTTGCTCGTGAGGGGTTAGTTCTTAGCTGGACTTGTTTTGACCGCCTTTCCATGCACTAACAGGAAATGGGAGGCTCTCATATCCCATGAGCCTCAGCACCTGTTGGGGAATCTCAAAATGGCGCCTCTGAGCAGAAAGCTAAGTACCTGTGAGACCTCAGTAACACTGTGCAGCGCCTCTTATTCTCCTTTATCCCTTGATAAATTTCCCCGACATGGGAGCTTTGGGCCACCACCTTAATAGAGGATGAGTTGTTGCTTTGCTGAGGAGAGAGAGCCCAGAGCAAGGACAGCATGGCTGTTTCAGCCTTCATCTCCTGCCCTCCATGGAAGCCAAAGGCCTGAGGATCCTGGTCTTCCGCCAAATCGATTTTGATGAATGGACCTGCAGAGATGGTGAAAGGGCTCCAGGTAAGATGGTGGCAATGAAAGACAGTTAATGATCCTTGCAATCCAAGCTGGAGTCCTAGAAAATGCGTAGGGATATAGATAGTCATCTCGCTTTTCTCATATTGGCTGCGTAGCGCCTCCTACAGATCAGGGCCTTTTACAGCATATCACTGCTTGGACACTTACACACATTCCGCAAAGCCAAATGGCATCAGTCCGGTCTCCGCATATGCAGTCCATGTTCTGTTTCTCTGCCATTCCGTCACGAAGCAGATCCCGAAAACTCAGGCATCTTTGTTCTTTGCCAGAGGAGACAGACAATAGGATGAAGGGTACTGTTCTTTTATGTCAGCTTTTGGTAAAACGTCAGGGCTGAGTCCTGCTGGAGTGACTGGGAAGCAGAGGTTGTAATGATATGGGAGGTTATGGATGTTATAGGACAATTTTTTAAATATGAATAATTTTGCCCTTTATTATTACTTTTTTTGTTGTATTCATGTATTTTCTTTAGCAAAATTATCCATTAACGTCATCTCTATAATTACACCTCAGACATGGCTGCGGGTCGTGGCTAAAAGGAATGTAAACTTGTGGTTTAATCTGAGATTAGAAGACTCAAAATACATAAAATAACAGGCTAAGTGATACAGGTGGGAGAGAGTACTGGCAAGCGGGTGAATGATAGCAGTGCTGGCTACACGACAGCTTAGTCCTTCCTTCTTTGAGACCTCAAAGCAGGATCTAAAGATCTTTTTAATTGTCTTATTAACCAAATGTGTACAAAACATGCTGAGATGCTGGGTTTGTTCTATTCAGACATCTATCCTAGAATTCCGTGACAGGTTCTTCAACATGGTATTGATGTTATGGGTGCAAATGAGACACCTCATTTGGAGATTTGCGTTCCTTAGGAGGCGATGTTCACCCCAACGCAGGATCAAGCAGTTTTCAAAATAGGCACCACTGACAGAAGCGACTCTCGGAGTAACCAAGGGAGACCGACACCAGAGGCTTTGCACTGAGTGTCTAAGTCTGGGTCCCCACATCTGTTCAGTGTAATGAGTTTTAGACCCTGCAAAGTGTCTCGCTCTCTCTCTCCTACCAGAGGGACTGAACTGCATGGACAAGAACCACGGCTGTGCCCATATCTGCCAGGAAACAGCGAAGGGCGGCATCACCTGCGAGTGTCGGCCGGGCTTCCAGCTGGTCAACAACAAGGACTGCAAATGTGAGTGACCCAGTGGCCACATCCCAGCACACCATAGCCTAGATCACATGATCCCATCATTATAATAACTGGTTTTGGGTCCAAACTGCCCATTAAATCATAATAAAGGTATTGCTTTTTATGTGGAAATATTTATACTTCAGTGTTACAAAATAACACTAATACTTAGAGATGGAATAAATGTAAAAATGTAAAAATGCTTTTGCATGTAAAAAATAAAATGGATCAGCTTAAGGTTTGGGCAGTATGTAGGAATCGTAGGAATCGATTAGTCAGATCATTTATTTAATTAATTTAGACCTCTGAGCATTTAAGTAATCTTCAACTAAGTGGTATTCAAATTATTATTGATCGTAGTTACATTTGATACTTAATTGTTTTGGGCGCAAAAAAAGGATACAGTTGTTGTTTCAGACTTTCAGTCAATACGAACAGAGCGCTGGCATAGAGATAATTCAGGAGAGTCAAGATGGGTCAAACAAACAGCAGGTACTTGAATCGACCGCTCATTCTGGGCTCATTAATGGAACCAAAACAAGCGGTCACAGCAGGTCGTCCGGACGACAGCTGCGGAATGCAGACAGAGAACTTTAAAGAAGGAAGCCGCCGCCACTGGCCGGCTGGGCAAGGGGCCTATTCCGGAACTTTCTAGGGAACTCTCCTTTTCTCGCCCATCCATCGCTCAATTAACACACTGCCCTCAGCCTGTTTTAATGCAAACACAGAAATACTTCAAGTACAGGCATCTTAAAGTATGGTGTTAGATTAGGTTATACAACGCCGCCTTGCGCTTCTCATATCTATGCTGCTATCTTGAAAGTGCATTCTTCCCTTCTCTTTATTCTCCCTGGCAGTGACATGTAACTATGGCAACGGGGGTTGCCAGCACATCTGTGAAGACACAGACCAGGGGCCCAAATGCAGCTGCCACATGAAGTTCACACTTCATTCCGATGGCAAAACCTGTGTGGGTGAGTGCGACCCTGTGGTCCTCGGGAAGCGGCTCGTGGGAGTCGCCTGTCAAACGGCCTGATTCTCCTCTGGGCTCCCACGCGGGGATCGTGGCACTGGTATAGCTGAGGTACGTCGCGTTTCGTCTGATGATCCCATCACCTGTCCTCGCTAGCCCTCTGCCGGGAGCCCTCAGCTAGCACTGAAAAATAAAAAAAGTCACATTTGATTGCTTTTCAAATCAGTATTAGTGTTGCATGGTTGTCGTGACAGCAATCAGCTCCGGATCAGTCACCCTGGCCTGCACCGGATCTTTGGTCTGTACTTCAACCCACAGAGCCCCCAGCTACCTATCATGCTGGGGTCCACAAGAATCTCCTCTATCAATTTTAAAGACTTTACACAAAACATTACACACTTTTTTTATCGAAAAAAATATCTGGGAATTTGAAATTGTTTCAGTATGTGCAAAATTTGTCTTTCCCTTTCGGTTGAAATGAATTGAAAATATATCTTAGTGTCCATTGTAAGCAGGTGTGTATATGGTGGGCATTTGTATGTGTGCGTGGCCGGTCTGTTAGCTGGAGGGTATTTGTATGTGTGCCACAAGTTAATTCCCAATGCAACAGGGGGATGCGAATTTCAGGGCCTCTGTCTAGCTTTTGTGCTGCCCTGTGTTTACTATTAAACAAAATTGATAAATCATAAATGTGTTTGTGCATAAATCTCCATTTCACCTTTGAATATTGTAATGTTTTGCTGGCAGAATGTTCATGCAGTGGTTATTGTATTCAACTTGATCAGCTTGCAGCGAGGCCCTAGATCAAAGTCTAGGATCCAACCTGTAATATTTTTGGATATTTTTTAAGCTGCTAAATCTAGTTTGCCTCTTGTAAGTGCTGCAGATCATAGGCCTGGTCTGCTAGATGTCGGTGGCCCTCATTAAAGATGTCCCCCCGCCGCCAGCTTGTGTTCCTTCGCTGAGCAGAACTGACAGCTTGCATGGTTCCCTCCCACTGCTCCTCTGTCCCATCGGCCGCAGCGCCTGTCAGAACATCGTGGCCACGGCGTGCTGATGTGTTGTAACTCTTTCCTTGGCCTGTATCACCTGGAATGTTAGATTTTCTGTGAACGTAAACATAGACATTGAGGAACATATTCTGGTATTTTAAAAATATTTTCTGGACAAAGTTAATCCTTCTGTGTATGGAAAAATGACATGCGGGGAGGCTCGATGATGAATGAATGCTGCTTCCAAACCAAGGTGCCCTTCAAGCTGAAATCTGGATTTTTTAACTCTGTCTATTTATTTTGACATTGAGGGAGTTGTTCTCCCCTGCTCTTCCGAGGGTGTCGTCCGGGGAGTAATGCACACCTGCCCCACTAATGACCCCGTTTGTTTTCAGAAGTTCGAGATGGTGCGATGTTACTAAATGGATCAACCCCTCAAACTCTTTTTGTTAATAACCTGATGGTTCATTTCAGCCTTTTGCCAGAAGAAATATGGCTGTTGGGTCTTATGCCGTTTGGTTTCTGGGCGTCCCCGGGTTTTGTCAGTCTTTTCTTCTGTCAAAATGCTTTCAGAAATCTCCCACATAAGAGCTCAAAGCTCGGTTCCCCGATATAGCGCTTCAGCAGCTTGAGCCTTTCTTTCCTAAGAGCCGATGATGTTATTTTAGCAGCGACGGGGAAGAATTTTTGCCAGCTACCTGGCCTGAGAAGGAGTGGAATTTTTTGCGGTGTCACTCTAGTCATACCGGTGGCTGTTTCCGGATGGACCCATGGGCCCTAGTTCATTTGCATTTCAAGAACGGGACAGGTAGGGGACAAGTCTGGCTCTAAATAACCTAAATCCTCATCTCTCCAGGGCTATTTCTGAAACCAGCAGTGTCCCTGGCTCCTGTCTGATTTCCCTGGATCTCATCCCGCTCCTCAGCTACTGGCAGGCTGCCTCATCTGACTCGCTACGCATTGCAAGTCTGAGCAATTCCCTTTTCTGTCTGTCCTCCTTTTGAAGCATCAGGATGGCGTTTAACACGGCCAGCGTAGAGCGTGACTCTCCAGAACTACTCGCTCTAGCAGTTTGCTGAAGTTTATCTTTTATTCATTATAGGTGCTTGAGTAGCTGTCTGAAGTTAGCGGCCTCTTAATACAGCTTGACATTTAATGAGGTAATTCAGGTTAATTGCCTAGCTCAAGGGTACAACTACGGGCCCCTTCCCGGGAACTTAACCAGCAAAATTCAAGGCTGCAAGCCTGTGTTTATCATCACTACACCATTTGCTGTTGTGTCTGTACTGTATGCATGTTTCAGAATGTTGTGGAGGTGTTAGAGAGATGAGTGCTCTTACTCTTTTCATCCATCTAATATCTGTCCTTACTCTCTCTGACAATATACCATGGACAAAGGAGTCACTGCCAGAGGTGACCCATGCAGGGAAAAGATTTGGTTTTCCATCCCATGATTCGTAGGGGGCTATTTAGAGAGTGTCAGGAACTTCCAGAGAATCTCACTGATGGCAGACAACCTCGCGTGCTGGGCCATAACCTCAAACTGTCAGCAAGCAGTAAATATCTAAACTGAGAGCCTAAGACAAAGGCCACACACGTTCTATAAACAATCATGCAGTCAACAGCATAAATATTTGTTGGTTTGTAATCTTAAGCACGTCGTATACTGCCAGGATGAACCAGACCTGTCCCCTGTGCCTCATTTCTTGCTCATCACATCCAGTGCCTGTATCTCCTAGCGTGTAGCTCAGGAAATCGAATCAACCCGTGTGCCTCAGCTTTCCATCGACCACATTCTGGGCGTCTCGTGGAAAGTGGTTTTGATGTGGGGATGGGGTCTAACTGTTGTGGAAACAAACAACGAGGCTCGAGCAATGACCCCGACCCCGAACCATGCGAAAGATCTCCACAGCGATCCTCCCGATCAGTCTAGACGCTGTAACGCACAATTAAGGTGGTGGCCTTTAGCGGCCGACCCTGTGTATCTCATAACCCTCAGATGTACGGTGACTGTCGCTTACTACAAGAGCATCTCATGTATAAACAATCGCTGATAAGGGAGAAATAAAATCTACAGAACCGAGAAACGAAGCAAACAAGCCTTTGAATGTGACTCAGGAGCACATCTGTGAAGGATCCTGAAGTCACGGTCCAGTGTTTAGTGATAAACTCCTAATGGGCTCTTAATGGGCCGTGCTCTTGCAGTGTTTATTTTGAATGCCACTGACCCATTTCAGGTGTAAATTTACCCACTGGGGGTGTTAGCCAGTAAAGAACTTCTACAGCCGCCAGTAGCACTTGAGTGCCGCTAACTAAGTATGTTTCTGCCTGATGCAGTCCGGCACTCTTGCGGTTTCCACCAGAACTCCTTTCTCTTTCCATGGCTCCATGAATTCAACATAATAGATTCATAGGTACACAACAGATAACTAACAATCGATTCCTTGACAGCCGTATGTTTGTATTGTGCTATTTGCATTACTTGTTGTGCTTATTTGCATTATCATTTTGGACTCAAGTCTCCGCTAAACAAAATAAATGTGAATATTTATGATAGTGATGTACATATAATTTATTAGTATTTATCTAAATGCAATTAAATATTGCCCTGTTCAGGCTACTTTGCGCTGTAGGATGTTTTATCTTCTGTAGCTCCTCCTGTGACCTTGAACAAAAGAAGTGGGTACAGAAAATGGATGGATAGATAGGTAGGTAGATAATTAAGTATTGATAAATATGGATAAGTATTTATTAAGCAGGTAGAGCTAATATACATAAAAAAGTGGGTGGTCTGGTAAGTACTTTACCAGGTTAACAGTAAGGTCTGTGCTGATAGCTGTAATGTAGGAAAATATATGTGAAAGAATCAGTGTTCAACTCAGATGTTAGATTAATTTTATATAAGGACTGGAAATGACTGCCCCCCCCCCATGCCCCCCACCCCTCTTCCAGGACATCCATGCCTCCTGCCCGTCATTTTTTAGGGGGTGTTGTACTATTACGGTTTATGTTTGGGATTTTTAGCAGCTCAGCTTTCTTTCGTAAGGCTCCATCGCCAGTCTAACACAAAGAAGAGCACGGCTACTGAGCAAGAATGGCTCAATTCAGTGATGATTTCACCGCCACTTATCTGTAAATTTCTGCTCCCCGGGTTCAATCCACCTGTGAGCCTCTGCTGGTTTCTAAAACATCCCATTCCACTAATCACACACTCCAGCTGAAATTGCCTTTCCTGACTCTGTGGGCTGGAATAGAATACAATGATTCAGTTATAAATGGAGAGCAGTGTGTTTTTTGATGTACTCTGCATTTTCATACTCGCGTGGCGTGTAAGTGGAAAATCGTTGAATTGATTATAAGCTGCATTATAAATAAAATAGATCCAACGTGCACCATCTTTGACCCTGGCCTCTCTCGGCTTTGCTTTATTTTCAGAAAAATCAGCATAAAAGGTCAAATTCAGTCTCCTCTGCTGTCTTCTGTATGCTAATTTCTGTGATATGTGACAGCCGAGACAGTGCTAGATTCGGACTGTGTCCTCCATGACTGGCTGACTGTGGGCACAAGGTTCATAGACATTCCGGAAGGCTCCCAGGACCTGTCCAGCTCTTTGATTCCTTACAGACACAAGAGGTCTTGTCCACCTAGTTTGTTTTTCACTATTCTGATTTTTGATTGCTTGGTACAGGGCGACCTAAAGTATGGAATGCTGTGTGAAAGCATGTTCTTTGGATGGTTTGCAGTGCTGATTGTTCCCTTGGATTGTGTCTGTCTGTAGTGTTTGACCTCTCCTTGCCTGTTCCCACAGACACATGTTCCACAGGCAGCAGTCATTGTGACAGCTCCTGCCATGACCAGATGACATGCAGCTGTCCCGTGGGTTTCGCCCTGATACCAGAGCAGAACACCTGCAAAGGTATAGCATTTTCTGACCATCTACTCTGATATCTGATACACGGGGCTACTTTTTGGCCAGTGTTGCTGGACAATGTTGCTTTTACTTTATTTTTGCGGTCATCCAGATCCAAATGAGTTTCCCTTTGTCTTGGGCGATTGGCAGTTGCCTGGCAACATTGCTCAGAAAGTTGCCCTGTGTATAATCACCTTTATGCTCCTTAACCTCCCTTTCAGTCTATAACTTCCCACTTCACCTCCTACACCCTGTACCCACTCCTTCCACCTTCCACTTTATCCCCTGCACCCTCTCACCTCCCAGTTTTTACCTTCTAAACCTGCCTCTCTTGCCAGTTGGTGTGGTTTGTGGCTTTGTGGGTTACATGTCTGTGACCAGATTGTTAACCACCAAATCCCATGGCTGCCTAAGTTGATCATATGACTACAGAGCTTTTGAGCAAGATCTTTAACCCTAAAAAACTGCTCCAGCGGTGTCATAAAATGACTGAACTTGACGTGCCCTGACCCAAACTCTCATAGAAGAGCAAACCATGTTATGTAAAAACCAAAGAACTTCTGCTTGTACAAATTGCAAAAAAGAAAAAAAGAAATCGTATCTTCTACAGTACTTCACCTTTTACACTATCCTCCCCAACATTCTTCCTCACCCCCTACTTGCCAAACCTTCTGCATCACTGTCAGAACTCCCTACTATTTCACTTTCTGACCTGACAGACCATGTTCTTGATCTAGTCTTCTGTTGAAACATAAATGACTTGACCAGTGACTTGAGAAGGGTTGTGAAAACTGTTAGCTATCAGAAACCACTGAATGTTGACGGCATTGCCTAACTTCCAGCTGTTGCATCTATCCTGTTTACAAAGTTTTTTTCGGTGGCTGTTAGGCTTTAAAGCAAGATAAAGCTAGAGTTAAGTGGGGGGGGGGGTGGGGGGTGGTCTATTTCCAGAAGGGGAATCCAGGTCTTGCCGAAATTTGCTGTTGGGATCATCCTGCTTCTCACCAGTACAGCACTGCTGTTGGACATTGGTGAAACACCCCGACTTATTCAGACTTCAGGCTTTTCAGCTTTTAAAACAGAAGAGAATAATATTCTCCTATAAGAAGAGGTGATAGCCTGCCGCTAGGCCTCAAGGGGAGAACCCATCCATGGCGGGGTGAAGTTTTAAACGTGCTTAACTTTGTCCAGATGAGCCATCCCTTCAGCCTAATGACTCATTTACAGCGGTGATTCAAACGTAATCTGAAACATCCTGGGAGAAGCCCGGAGGAACAGACCAATCGGAATCCGGAATCAGTGTGATCTGCGGTCGAAAAAAGGGATAAACCAGACCAGCTGGGGGCAGGATATGTGTGCCAGGACATCAAGTCCCAGACATCAAGGGCTGTTCCTCAATTCCATGCCCCCTGAATTTGTCGGAGAACATATCAGGTTGCGTGCGCCTCCCCCAAAGCGGAACTCCCAGACATGACCCGTGACTGGACTTCCTCTACATCCAGAAGCCCTGTGTGGGACATCAGGCCAGGGGGTGGTCTTGTAAGCCTTTTAGTCCCCTGCTGCAGCCTCCACCCCCCTCCCCACACACACAGATATATTAATAGCCTCAGCATGGGTGGTGGTCCTCAGCTTTGGAAGTGTGCATACACACATCCTGGCCTTATGAATGGACCCCCCCACCCCCACCCCCGAGGACCCAGCTAACCAAGTGCGTGAGCAATGTCCAGTGCCCCCCATGCATTCTCCCTCGTCTCCATCTGCTCTGCCTTTGTTCCTCTCTCTTTCTTCCCACCCTGCCCTTGAACGGCTCCTTCCACAAACCCCCACCCCCGGCAGACCACGGTATCCTCCGATGCTTACCCAGAGTCGTATGCCATTGTAAAGGAGAACTGGCTTAGGTCTGAGAAATAACACGGCAAAGGAGCGAGCCACAGGTATCTTCTAGAGGAGCCATCCACTAACTCCCTGCCAGCATTCCCGGGTGAATTGAAACCCCCACCCGATTTATACCCTCCCTATTCTTATAGTGAATGGGAGGATAAAGTTTAGCTATTGAGACCAGGTGTGGGTTCAGGAAGAGGGTTACCGCTGCTCTATTTTGATTCTTTTTTTAATTACCTTGTTATTTTGGATACGAAGCAAAGTGAGACTGTTTGAACCTCCCTTCCACCGGCTGAAGATTCATATTTCCTACTTCTACTCCCATTTTTGTTTCTTACCCCTATTTTGACAACCCTGACTAGCTTCTGCAGGGTGGGCCTGAGTAGGTATCTATCCCTCTGAATGTGTTCCTCATCCCAGATATCGATGAGTGCCAGCTGGGCAATGCTGGGTGCGACCATGTTTGCCGGAACACTGTGGGAAGCTTCGAATGCAGCTGCAGAAAAGGCTACAAGCTTCTGACCAATGAGAGGACATGCCAAGGTGAGGCCCCGCCCCTAAGCCATTCAGTAATGGAGAACTGCCCTCCTCCACCATGACATCTCCAAATAGTTACTATACTGAATTTTGGCGAGCATCCATTGCAGCAATTGGAAATGATGTTTCCAGATTAATCTTTAAATAAATTCTTAAATTAATGCATTAAAAATGATTGCAGAACTTTTACTATGCTTTTCCAATCTCTAATTGCACGAAGGAGATACACAGTCCACAGTAAGTGTGCGTGTGGTAAATGTGCAATTTATTTGTGAATATTGGTGGCATCTATTACATCACACAATCTGATTCACCACCACCACCACCCCCCCCACCACCAAAAAACAAACAGTATGAAACTGAGAAACTGTTTTTTCCATCTTTTTTTGGACATTGATCACAAAATTTAAAAGTAAAACACCCACTTTAAAATGGCTGACAAAGTTTTGGATTCTGGGAAATGTTTTAAAGGAATCATTGCATTAGAGATATGTGCAAGAGCCCTGTCTTCTGGATTAACAACATAAGTTCTGTGAAGGAGCCGTGAAATTGTATAATGTATTGATGCCCACATCTCATCAACACTGTACAGTTGCTTCTCTCTCAACAAGCCGTTTTCCAGAAGCTTTCTGGGAAGATTTCATATATTTATCTCTGTGTGTCTCATCAGTTCAATTCTCACAGCTGGTAGCTTTCCTTGGAATTAATTTTTAATTAGTCACTCAGGTCTATTTTCCTCTGACTGTATTCTGCATGCACTTTACCTAAGTGTGTTTCAAGCAATGCAGAAGGTACTGCAGTGGTTAACAACTTTATTTCCCAAGGTTTCTGGTTGCCATGAGATTCCTTGGTGTGATAATGTTGAACCAGCTTATTAACTCCACTTTGACACCCACCTTAGTGAAAGCATCAACTACACAACTATACCAACATACCAATAGCAGAGGATTATGGGATAGTGGACAGAATTTCAGGTAGATACCGTAGCATTACCACAGGTCACTACAAGGTTACATAATTTGGAGCTATTGTTAATCAGACAGTACCTCCGTGTGCTCTCGCTAGATTTCAACTGCCCAGACGAGAGCATCACTCAACGAATACGCAAATGTAAATGTCAATGAATTCCAGTAGGCGCCCTCATGGTGACACGTGAGCGCACTGGTCCACTCTGTGATATTTCGGTCTGGTTATCCACGGAAACCTGGCTCATTTTTGATGATGGGGAGGAGTTGAGAACAAAGAGTTCTGGTTTGACTTTTAACATTTATCTCTGGCAAAGAATATCCCTCACTGAGTACGGAGTAAAGAATGCTTACCCTTGCTCTGCGCCCCCCCCCCCCCCCCCCCCCTCCAGGAGCTGACACGGCAGTCCATGCTGTTGCCGTTATTGCCAAAAACAGAAGTGCAGAAAGTATTTCCAATTTGTTCTAGTCGATTGTTTCAACGACTTTGCTTTCTTGCACTTTCTTGCCGTTTTACTGATACTCTGATTCTTGCAGCTGACATCTGCTGATTCACGTTCCTGTTCCCCTGAAACACTCCAGTCTGAATTCACATTAACTTTTCTTCATCTATAGAATGGTTTACATCCAATTCAGCCTACAAGTGAGTGCTGATAAGAAGAATAACTCTGGAAAATGACACAACAGTCCTCAACACAGACAGATTTGTCGGCCATGTTGGGATTCAGTGCTTGTTTCCATAAAGTGCTAAATAATTTCTCCTTGGGGGCATTTTAAAATCTACAAAAACAGGCATCGTGTTCACTTCTTAATTAGCAGAATGTGAGTCAGCGTTCTTGGCAATTCAGGGCTAAATTGCTGAAGTGCTGGGCTTTAAGTCTTTCCTTGAAGAGATCCAGAATTCTTCATTGTAACGTACATATGAGTGGTAGACATTTTGACGGCTTATAAATGTATAATTAGTACACCGTGTAGTTTATACACAGCTTGGAGACTGTGCTTTTCAAAACGCTGCATGGCTGGTGGGCATTGTGAATCCTTTATACTGACAGCGTTGCCCTGGGGGTCTCCCCACGCTCTTGACGTATATGGGCTGCGAGCTGAGATACACCCCCTCCCCCCACCAAAGAGCCTTAGCCTCTTTCTTGTTCTGTTCCTCCACAGACATCGACGAGTGTTCCTTCGAGAGGACCTGCGACCACTCCTGTGTCAACTCCCCCGGCAGCTATGAGTGCTCCTGCCACAAGGGATATGTGCTGTACGGGCTGTCCCACTGCGGGGGTGAGCTCCCTTCTTACCCTTCGGGTTCTTCACACCCCCTTCCCGCAGCATTGATAGTCGCCCACTTTAGAGGCACATTTCTGCTAACATTTACTGCAGAACCGACTGCAAGTATGTAAGAACATACCCCTCTGTGTGTGTAGGTGGGGCACACCTGATGTTTTGTGTGTGGAAGTTCCTCACTTTTTTTCGTGAAAAAGTTTGGAAAGACGTCCTCACTAAGGCTTCACCTCATGAGAAACATGAGCATGACATGGGCATCCCTACACAAGAAATATATATATTTTTTTGTCATTTATTTTTTTTCTGACTAAAAATAGCAGTATCTGTCTGTCAGTCAGTCTGTCAGTCTGTCTGTCTGTCTGTCAGTCTGCCTTTCTATCTGTCTATCTATCTATCTATCTATCTATCTATCTATCTATCTATCTATCTATCTATCTATCTATCTATCTATCTATCTATCTATCTATCTGTGTTTGTTTGTTTCTTTGCTTGTTTGTTTGTAAAAGTACACATGCCGGTCCTTATTAGTTATGAAGTGCCAGAAGTTTTTGCCTTTCCTAGGATTATGAGTGTTAGGGCCTGTATGGTACAGAACTAACTTGTGCTTCTCATTGGGTGTGTGATAATGTGAATTAGAATACATCTGAGAAGTTGTAAAGACAGACAAACAACCTTAGGAACAACAAGCTATCATCACTATGTGACTTTTGCCTCATATCTCACTGTGAATTTCCTTTTTTTTCATTATGTGTTCTCTTGCTTCTCGATTTGATTTGACTGCAGTGGGCGGGTTAATCACCGCAGTTAACAAACCATGGTTACCCATCCAGGAAACCCGATGTGGACTGAAAAGTTAGTGCCCCAAGGTGGGCGATAACTTAGCCTTCATTTACTTTCTTAACTCATTCTTAATTGCTGTAAACAAATGATCGAGTTTCTTAAAAATATATGCACGACTGTGGGCAGTTTAATCTTCATTTAAGTGTCTGTAAACATCTAAGAATCTAAGTTTTATCACAAAGAAAAGGATTTGTACACAGTTTATGGGATAACGAATTGGCCAATTCATTAAGAAAAGGATAAAAAAAAAAAGACATTCATCAGGCGTGATAGTTGATCTCTCACATGGAGACGTCCCACATTAAAACTTCAGTCATCACGCTGCTGTTTCGGATTTTGCTCTCCCACTCTTCCCAGTCCAAGTCGGGAACTAGGTTCTGGTTTCAGGCAGCGCTGCGTTTGCAGGAGTGGGACCTGGCGCCACCTGATGGTGGAGAAGTTGCAGTTGTGCACTTGGTGTGCAATTATACAGATACGGTGAAGCTGCAATGCAGGGGGTCATGTTTAGGGACAATTCAGAGATATCGTTATGTATTTTAAAAAGATTAGTTACATATCAGTAAAAGATAATTTAAAGATATAAACCATTATTTCAGGATTTTAGCTGGTGTAAAAGTGAATTATTTCAAAATATCTCCTAATTTACTGTAACACTAAGTCATTACCATCAGTTTGATGTTTTGCAATTATTAAATAAGGAATCGTGAAAATATATTTCATTATAGGCAATAGTTATTTAGTGATATGCATAATGAAATCATATGTTTTAAATTGTTTAAAGTTATCTTCAATCATTTGAATATATTATTAAAGTATTTAAATATGTCTTTAAGTGTTTATTTGGCTCATGGCAATGCTGTCTGTTTATAGATTTGTAAATCATTTAAGAATATATTTAAATAATTAAATATATATTTTTAAATATGCAATAAGATCTTGAAATGGCTTAGATGTACCTTCCAGGGATGAGAGAATTTTCTTCACCCATTGTGTCTCAAATACATCAAAATATTGCTAGATGAAAATTCCATTTGACATATCGTCATGGCAACGTTAGAGAAGCATTGTGAGAACGTTATGTTGTAGTAAGGATTCGGTAAACATTCTGCTGTATATTTCTGTCTTTGCTAGGAATAAATGCATGGAAATAAGTGTATGTGTCCTTCATGTGCTTGTGTTCTCTCTGTCCTGATAGCCCTTATTTCTCTCTGCAGATGTCGACGAGTGCAGCATCAACCATGGTGGCTGCAAGTTTGGCTGTGTTAACACACCTGGAAGCTATTACTGCACCTGTCCCCCTGGCCACAATCTGCACTGGAACAAAAAGGACTGCGTCGGTAAGTAGGCAACACTGCCCTCCGGTGGTCAACTTTAAGCATGACGGGTAGAGGAAGATCATAGTAGTAGTAGTAGTAGTAGAGCTTTATTTTTATCTCAACCATATATATTAAAGCACACAGTGAGACTAAATAACATACTCCAGGGAACAGAGGTGTAACGTACAAAACAGCAGGACAACAGCAGACTTAGACAGATTGACAGTGAGGATAATTGGGGGGGTGGGGGGAATAAATAATACCTGTACATATATCTCTAAATACACATATACCTAAAATATAAGATTAAAAAAGACTTTTAGGAGGGGGGGACACATCAGGGAGGCTGTGGTAATACAATATACGCTATACAACAATACGCTGAAGACTATGGAGCAGGAGAAACAGTGCAAATATTCTGACAGTGTAGTTAGTGTAGATATTGCTTATTCCAGTGGTTCTCATACTTTTGTCTGGAGAATCCCCAAAAAACATTGTTCAAATCTTAGTACTGGCATCTTTTGATATGAGAAAATTATCTCAACACCCCTCCCAATTACTTGGCGACCCCTTAACCCACAGTTTGAGAACCATTGGCTTATGGAATTCAATAAAAATATTGAATTAGATCAATCAACGTGGAACTTTGGCATAAAATGATGCCCTTAATGATGAATGTCATCTTGAAAGCAACTAAATGGAAAAAAAAATGACAGTAAATACTGATGTGGAAAAATGTCCTATTTAATTAAAAATAACTTTCAGAGCTGGCTAAGTGCGATGACGGTCTGGGGTCTCCTAAGGCTACACTGGCCTGCAGTAAAGCGGGGAGAAAGGACAGCTGTTCCCTCACCTGTACCTCCAAAGCCCATTACACTGCAGGTAGGACTGTGGGCTCCACTGATCATTTCGCTCATCATTTCTTCATCTGAATAACTTCACTTATTCTATTATGATAATTTTTCTGGTCTGTCGACTCTCTCAATTAACATCCCTATTTCCCACCTGATTATAATTCTTTTGACGATTCTAAACTGATTACCTGTCCATTTGTTTTGCTTGTGCAAATGTCTGTACAAATGACGGCAAACAAATGTGATTGTAAAAACCACGTAGAAGAATGTGCTTAATGCAAGAGTAATTAATGTGGACTTTTCTGTTGATTTCTAAGTGGATAGAGTCATTTTGATTTCTGCTGATTTACATTTGCATGTAAACAAGCGGTTGTAGTGCATCTGGAGCTTTTAGGTAAGCTATGGCTTTTCTTCTCCTGACATTTACAGAGACTGACAGCAGCTACGCTGTGAGCTGTGGGCTGCCCATCCTCCGAGGCAAAGGTATCCCCAGAGCCAGCGCCAACGCCAACCACAGCTGCCAAGGTAGCCTCTCTTGACACACATTAGATCCAAATAAAATCGTGCTTACTGCGCAAATCAGGCAAAGACCTGAAGACTTAACAGACCAGTGACAGTGTATGGTTGTTCGGCTCATTCATTGAATCTTTTTACTTCCTGGTGTTGGGTAATCGCTGCAGAATAGTTCATTATTCTGTAACAGAGCAAAACAATGCTCATGAACTATTTGCTGTATTTTTTGACCCCCTAGATGGTGCTGTCTGTTCAACAAAATGCTTAAAACAGGCCTTAAGCAAGCCAAGAGCACCATCTAGTGGGGTCAAAAAATACAGCAAATGGTTCATTAGGCATTGTTTTGGCTATCATTACTGGATAACAAGCAGAATACAATAACCCCCTGGAGATGAGCACATCCTGAGTGATGTAGTTAAAGTTTCCCATCTATTTCACGTTATAACTTACTGAAATCTTTTTGTAGAATCCTGAAAAAATGCTGACTAAATCCGTAATCTGTTTTCTTTTCAAAACTTTCAGATCAGTTCGGCAGATCAATTTATAAAATTATGTTGTCGGCAAAAAAGTAAAGCATGTTACCTTATTTCATTCTACCTGAATCAGTGGCGTGAAGTACCCCCCTTACCCTGAGGATCACATTGTGAATAGCTGCTTTACCATGCATTAACAATGTATTCACATGTTGATTCTGTGAATGTCAAGTAATCTAGCTTTATCTCCATGATCTTGCCACAATAAAAGCTGATGCCGGTTGAAATTAAATTTACTGAGAGCACACTTCACTCTGAGAAAATGGCACACCACATGTATAGGTGTGAAAGCTCAAACATTATTGGCCAGTGTTTCAGGTTCATTGTCCAACCCTCATATGACAGGTGAGACTGAAGCTTGGGGTCCGATTGTAAGATCAGCCATTTATCTGATGCCACTGGAAAGATAATTAGCTTAGCCAGAGAATTATTAGACCTCTGCAGGCTCTAAGTGTGTCCCGCTGTTTCCTTACCCCCCTCCCAGAGTCCCTCCCCTCCCTCGTCAAGAAGACTGTCTTGTTGAAGGTGAAGAATGCAAAGTGTCACCTGCACCTCAAAGCTAAAGGCGGGACCGCCGAGGGGGTCCGTGCACTCAGCTCGGGTACGTACACAACCACTATGCCTGGGGGGCGTGGGAATTAAACGCCTCCTACCTCAGCCACACCTGCTGATGTCTAAATTAATTGGAATGTGACTCTGTTGGCAGAAAGAAGAGTATTTTAATAGAACAGATAACAGATGTATAGCATTAAGGTACCCTTGAATGTGGAATGGTTCAGCAAAACTAACCTGCTGTATAAATCATTTGAGGTGTAAATCAGTTTAGCCTTAATAATAGATTATTAATCCTAATCCCAGTGAAGATAATGCAGTTATGGACACTGCTCAGGTATGCTGCCACTGGCCATGCACACTGCCCCCCCCTTCTGCAGGGAGTGCCGAGTCCTGTAGCAAGTGCCTGGTTAGTTATGTCAACCTCAAGTGCAACTCCACCAGGAAAGCCAAGAATAGGCAAGCCCGCGAGCCCGCCAGTGTCGGGGCCATCCGCATCATGCTCGAGCTGGAGGCACAGCCGGGTGACGTCACGGGTGAGTCACGGAGTGCCGGTGGCAGGGACCTCTGCAGGATATTTTATGCTATGAGTGTATGTGAGGAGACATACTGCATGGTCCTCCTCCCTCTTGGGGCCCCACCCCCTACCTGCCATGACCCCGCCCTCCCTGACCTGACCTCGCCCTCCCACCCGATTGCTCCTCCCTCTCAGAGGTCTGCGGCTTGAGCTGCCAGAGGAGGCACACAGAGCAGCAGGTGCAGACCTACGTCAAGGCACTGAGGAAGTCCATCAGTCAGGACCGCTTCTTGCTGCGTCTGGCTGGCCTGGAGTATGAGGTGGCCCAGAAGCGGGCACAGGCTGCAGGACGCTTTGAAGGCTGCTCCCCAGGCAACGAGCAACACGGCGGGCGCTGCGGTAAGACATAAGAGCATATGCGCCCCCAACAGGTCAAACGCACTCCCACTCTATACTCTATTCCATCACATAATGTAACATCAAGTATCCCGGAGATTTACACTCAATGGTGGACATCACTGTATCAGAGAACTGGATTAATCAATGTTAACCAAACTTTCTTACAAGTACAAATGTGCTTTTGAAAAGAACCACATATGCTTTTAACTGATAAGAACACTAGACTCATTTATTCTCAGTGAACATTAAAAGGTCTCCACTTCATGCTTTATACCAGAACATTGCATGGGGTTAATTGTACTTCCAGCATGCATATTGAATAGTGTCACAATTTATTTAGGATCACACATTATGGGATGCAATAGGTCAGATCTACCATCTCATTTGAACTGAAGTTCAAAGCTAAAATGCCCAGAATGCTTTGCACCCCTGTTATGACCCTGATAAATGAAGTGAAATGTAGGCCATGCTCATGTTCTCATGCCGCTGCAATGCCCAGTTTAGCATGGTCTTAACACAGTTCCCCCTGGCTCCCTTCTCAGTTAGGTGCAAGCCTGGCTCCTATTACCATGGCGGGCAGGGGCGCTGTGTCCAGTGTCCACCCGGAACCTTCCAGGAGAAGGAGGGACAGCTGGCTTGTGACCTCTGCCCAGGCAGCGACGGGCACGGGCCTGCAGGAGCCCGGAGTATCTTGTCCTGTGCAGGTACTCACCCCGGCCTGGGTGATGTGCATTCTGCTCTCTGAAATAGATGGGGTGTTTGAGACAATAATGACTATATAATAACAATACTGACTACATAATAACAATGTATTCGGATCCCTCAGTTTCTGTTTCTTGGTCTCCTGGGTTCATATTTATTGAGAGCTATATATTTATAGACATTTACTAGATTTCCATAAAGGAAGTGAAAAGTTAAAATTATCTCCCTTCCTGAGGTTTCCCATCTCTTATGGGAAAAAGCAGATGGATGGAAGTTAAAATTATGTATAAATTTAAGTACAAATGTTTCTCAATAAACCCAGAAGGGGTGAGTAAAGTTTTATAATGTGAAACTTTTCAGTGTGATAGTTTTTACATCAGTACATTGATGTTTACTAGTGATGGGCAAATGAAGCTTCATGAACCATGTGCTGTATTTTTTGATTCCACTAGATGGTGCCATTGATTCACTTTGGGACATGCTTTGAGCTATTTTATGAGCAAAGACCACTATCTAGTGGAGTCAGAAAATATAGCAAATGGTCCATGAAGCTTCATTTGCCCATCACTAATGTTTATTGTCACCTTGCAATCAGCTGTGAGTATCTTAGAGAATCCTGTAAATCAGTGTTGCCCAACTCGGTCCTCGGAAACCCCAGATGATCCATGTTTTTGCTCCTGGGAGTGAGCAAAATGTGGACTTTCTGGAGTCCCTGAGAACTGGGTTGGGAAACACTACTGTAAATGATGGTAAATAAACACACTTAAAGGAGAATTTCCTCTGGGCACCTTCCACCCGTGTTTGTGCCCAGGTCAGTGCCCATCAGGATTCTACTCCAATGATGGCTTCAGACCCTGCCAGCCGTGTCCTCTGGGCTCCTACCAGCCTGAGCCAGGTCGGATGCAGTGCTTCTCCTGTGGGGGGGGGCTGAGCACCAAGCAGGAGGGTTCCAGCTCCTTCCATGACTGTGAGGTCAAAGGTCAGCTCCAGTCAGTCGCTTAGGGTATGACCAACGGGGACATTTATCTTCAAAGACCATGACTTGATACCAGCTGTGCGTGTTTCCCTGTGGCATCTCCGCAGTCCAGTGCTCCCCTGGGCACTATTACAACACCTCACATCACCGCTGCATCCGCTGCCCACTGGGCACCTATCAGACAGAGTTTCGGCAGAACTATTGCATCTCCTGCCCTGGCAACACCACCACAGACTTTGATGGGGCAACGACCGTCTCCCAGTGCAAGAGTGAGTGCTGATAGCTTTGCTGCTGCATGACTTACCATGAAATCTAGTTTCTGCGTTTATGGCCAGTGACATATACAGAACTCCCAATAGCAGTAAGCACAGGATAGCTACGTATCGCATACATATCACGCAATGATGTGTCTTATGTTATAGTGGTGCCAGTCTGTGCAACATTTAGATTTGTTATTCACACATTTTGAATGAATGAATGAATTTATTGTCATTGCACAAGGTACAACAAAATGTGTCTGTGCAAGAAAGAAAAAATCAGGAGGGATACAAATGCAATATAATGTAAATAAGTAACGAGAATATAAAAATTTATTTAAAAGGAGTGTGAAGATTACAAATGTAAACAGTGCAAAAAGAAATAGAAAAAAATGACAAAAAGTAATTAAGTTTAATTGTGTTTCACAATAAATATGAAAATACTGCACATTTTAGCAGTGTAACTAAGAACATGCTAATAGGTAGCGAAGGGCAAACTCAAAGGCAGACCTACTTTTTAAAGTCATGCCCATTTTATATTAGAGGTGTCAAGTGTGGTTCCTGGTATAAAACATTTATGTTTTTGTGATGCTTTTGTATTCATCATTGTGTGTGTGCGTATGTGTGTGTGTGCATGCATGTGTGCACGTGTGTGTGTGCGTGCATGCGTGCGCATGTGTGTCCGTGTTTGTGTGTGTGTGCGCATGCATGTGTATCCGTGTTTGTGTGTATGCGTGCATGCGTGCGCATGTGTGTCATTTTTTGTGTGTGCATGCATGCGTGTGCGTGTGTGTGTGTGTGCGTGCGCATGTGTGTGCGTGCGTGTGCGTGCGCATGTATGTCTGTTTTTGTGTGTGTGCCTGCATGCGAATGTGTCCATGTGTGTGTGTGTGTCTGTGTGTGTGTGTGTGTGTGTATGTGTGTGTGTGTGAGTGCACCCAAAGACAGAAAGTGTGGGGGGCAGATGGGGGAGTACACCGGTTACATCGAGTCTCCCAATTACCCCGGTAACTACCCCGCCAACGTGGAGTGCACCTGGAACATCAACCCCCCCCCGAAGCGGAAGGTCCTCATGGTTGTGCCTGAGATCTTCCTGCCCTCTGAGGACGGATGTGGAGACGTGCTGGTCATGAGGAAGAACTGTGAGTAGAAGGTGGCTTTCCAGCAATCAGAAACCGTAAAAGCTGGTTTTTGGTGTCTGACAATGAAACACAAAGTGTGTTCAATATCCATTGTACTGTCATAGAAAGAGGTGCAGATTCTGTTTAAACCTATAACCTCAAGAGGAACATTTCATTAGTTAACAGTTGTTTAATGAAAAATAATATTTGTTATCAGAGCAAGTGCTGTGACAGGTTTGGGAGTCACATGACAGTGGGTCTCATGACAAGGAGTCACATGACAGTGGGTCTCAGAAGATTGGTCAGAACACCTAGCCTAAAATGTGATTAGGGCCTTGTTAAATCATCCACCATAACCAGTAAAATTAGGTCCCCCTTTTCAATAGATACTAAAGCTTAAAATAGCTATTAGGCTCTACTGTCTCTTTCCGACTTCCTAGCCTGTGTTATTTGTCCCAAACCGGGTAATCGCTTGTAATCAGAGCTTCATTCATATTGGCAATGAACATGGACCTGAGTTGTACAATACAATGTCATGGTAACCAAAAAGCATCCCTCACCTAGTTCAGTGTCATTCTTCTACCTAATATTGGCTTCCAACAGCACAAGAATATGCATGAGAAGGAAGGCCAAGTCTTTTTGTCTTTACATGGATCAAAAATTCACATCACTGCCGATGCAAAATTCAGGCAAATATATATATATATATATATATATATATATATATATATATATATATATATATATAAAAGTCAAGTTCTTGATTGAAATTAATTAATTAATTTTTTAATTTGTTTAAATTTGTTTTTAATTAATTAAAAACAAACAGAAAAGAAAAAAAGAACAAAAAAAACTTCAGTGGGTCTTTGTATGTGGACTTTATCATTTGAAAATGACCAATAAAAAGAACAAGTTTGCTCTGGTTTCTCTGGTTTCCCCCCACGGTCCAAATATATTGGGTTTTGACAAATTGCCCATAGGTATGTGTGCATGAGTGTGTCCTGCAATGGGTTGGTGCCCCATCCTGGGTTGTTCCCTGCCTTGTGCCCGTAGTCCCTGCGACCCTGAATAGGACAAGTAGTTTCAGAAAATGGACGGATTAATGGCACAATTAAAGTTCCTAGTCATGCATGATATAGCCTCTTCCTCTACTTTTTCCACAGTTATTCCCTTGTATAATTTTACTGAGCACTTGACCTCCGTAAAAGGACCTCAGCCGTAACACAGCAATAATTGGTTGTGTCTGGTGGAGACGGTCGCGGGGGCGAGGTGGTTGACTTTGGTCTTTCACACAGTTCCCTGTCACTGCCCTCAGGGTCGGCCGCTTCCATCACTACGTACGAGACGTGCCAGACGTACGAGCGTCCCATCGCATTCACGGCCCGCTCCCGTCGCCTCTGGATCAACTTCAAGTCCAACGAGGCCAACAACGCACGTGGCTTCCACATACCCTATGTCACCTATGATGGTACGCCGAAGAATCGATGTGCACGACCCTACAACATTTTATGGCAATTTGATTATTTACACATCCCTCTGCCATGATCTGCAATGGCTGCTTGTTTATCCAGGTGTCTTTTACTGAGTGCTGCTAGCACTTGACAGATGTTGGGTTGGTTGCCATACGTGTAAGTACCTGCTCTGCTTCCCCTAGAGGACTACGAGCGCCTCGTTGAGGACATTGTACGGGATGGCAGATTGTACGCCTCAGAAAATCACCAAGGAATCCTCAAGGTACTTATGCGTCTCTTAATTGCTTAATTACAATAATTATTTTAATTATAAATCACCTCACCTGCTGTCTCAGGCATCAAAGAGCTGCTAATATGTGACCCGTCGCCATAAAATGAGTCTTAAGTCGCACTGGTAGAACTGCACCCATTAGACTCATTTCGTGGTGATGGGTCACATATGTTATGCCTTCTGAACGTTTTATGTATTTTAAAAACACGCAAACATATGCTGTGCATTCTGAACATGGATATAAAGGTCTTATAAATATTTAATATATTTTTTAAATTGTCTAAATGTACTCTGTGCTATTAGAATTATAATAGTTGTATTCCTACTCCGCACATTTTGCAATTACGGCTATGTGCAGTGATATTGTGGATTTTCATCTTCCCCACACAGGACCAGAAGCTGATGAAGACTCTGTTTGAGGTGTTGGCTCATCCGCACACCTACTTCAACTACTCTGCGCGTGATTCCAACGACCTGCTTCCCCAGTCCTTCATCCGCCTCATCAAGAGCAAAGTCTATGACATCCTGCGGCCGTACAATTAGCAAACCCACCACTGCCAGCAGCTCGGAAACTCGCACACCCACCACAAACATGCATCTCTCCATACAACACCATAAAGTTAGGATTATTTTTTTTTACTTTTCTTTCCTTTGAATACATATACTGCCCTATCAGGACTCATGCTGCTTTGGAGTAGCCCAGTCTTTCGTGAACTCGGCCCACGATTGCCCGACACACTCGCAAGATCACACCATTTCTTGAATATCCATCAGGTATTTTTTTTGTATTCCACGCATATTTTCAGACCAAGGAAATAGATTCTCACATTTACTTGCTTAGCTGAGAATTTCTGAACGTGTAGAAAAGGTAATTTTGTGTATTTATAAGGAAGAATTTTAGCAGAGCTGAGGAAAGTGGCAGAGATCAGTGTCGTCGCTCAAAGCCTCTCAGTTTCTTGTCATGTTTCATGACTTCGGAGCCTCGTTTTTGCACTCTTAAACATTTTCCTTTCTGAGGCCTTGCTGCTTGAAATGATCCCTGTTACATCAGTGGTATAAGAAACTGTTGCGCATGGTCACACTGGAGTCGAAGGATGATCAAAGCTGTGAAGGACCATTGGAGGGAAGTCTGCTTTGCACACTTAAAAAAGGTCACTTTATACCTTTAACTCCTTTTCTGTCCCTTGTTCCCCCACCCTTTTCCCCAAAAGGAACCCACTTTTGTATGTTAGTTTTTTTTTTTTTGAAGAGACATACTTATACAAAATCTTTGTTTCACTGCACTCAAATCAGTTGTGAGAAGTCAGAATTAATTTTCTGTTAAACTGTAACTTCTACGGAAATATCACAATACTATCATCCACAGACTAATCCAGAACCATCCAGATCTGTGACGAATTATAAGACCCAAAGATGCAGTTCTATGTCTTCATCTGCATCCCACCAGAGACCAGCTGTTCTTGAGATGCTCTTCACGATGGAACACCATAGTCCTCTCTCCCTATCTTTGTTGAATTTTTCTCTGCAAAAAAAAAAAAAAAAAAAATGGAAACGTGATAATCTGTGGAAAATGTGTAGCGTGGTGTCCTGTTCGAGCACATGATCATTTTTAGACTGATTTAAAGGAAGTCAAATTCAAGATGTCATCCATGTTAATTAAATTGTACAGCTTCTGAGGCCAGATTTCAATGACTGCTGTAAAAATCCTAGATTACCAGAACGTACCGTTTTTTGTCGATGTCTGTGCTGTTCACGCTTTGGTATGCCATTTCATCGTCCTCAGGGGGATTGTACCAATTGGAGGGTGTTGATGGTCTGTGTCAGTGCTAGTTTAACCTCATCTCACATGGTGTAAAATGATGTAGCTATACTACTAACATTCAGAGTTCCTCTTAGTCATCGCTTCAGCTCCTTCAAGGGCTTCATTGTCATGTTGCCCATTTTATTTTCAAAAATTAATTATTAATGATTAATTAATTAATCATCTTGCTGTTGAATCTTTTCCAGCTTTGAGCTCCAGACCCCTGATTCACCCCCACTAATCCCATTTTCCAGCAAATCCCCCCCCCCCATTTTGGGGTTTTTCTTTTTGAACTTTTATCAAAATGGGTTTGATATGATGTGACCTGGAATTGATAAAATGTATTTGCACTTGAAAACTCTTGATATTGTGAAGAAATGTCAGAATTTTGTATAGTATTTTTTTTTAATGAACGGACGTGGTGTTCCTTACTTCCTGGAGTCTCTCCTGTCCATTTGTTCACACATGTTAAAGTTACAATTGACTGACAGGCAGGCAGGCAGGCAGGCAGACAGACAGACAGACAGATAAACAGATAGATAGATAGATAGATAGATAGATAGATAGATAGATAGATAGATAGATAGATAGATAGACTGATTGATTGATTGATTGATTGATCAAATGATTGTCCTTTCAAATGTTACATTTTCAAAACAGTGAACACATAATTCCAAACAGAAACTTCCTGGGCAATATTCTATAATCCTCACAAAACAAACTCTAACAATATGATTGTGAAATTGTTACGGTCCAGTCTACGGTTACGGCACGTAACAAAATGCTTTCAGTCCATCACAAAGCAAACCGCTCATTTAATTTTGAACCTATTCATTTGTGCAGTGTGCTGTTCCAAAGGTGAGTAAGCATATTACAGTATGGATTGTGTTCTTTCAAATCACACTTTGATAAGCCAGTTGAAAATAAAATACTGTGTATTATTACCGTAATGTAAGGAAGTCTCAAAGCATCAACAAATTATAACACGCATTTCAAAGAACTGATGCATTGCACCCCCCCCACCCTGAAAATGCCTTGAATCTAAAATGACTAATTTGTTTTTGAAGAAAAAAGGATTTGGAATTTACTCCACTTAGTCTCGATGATTTGGCCACATGCTATTTTCAACATTACACTGGGTGTCTTCTCCTGCAATGCAGAGGGAAATACATCCTTGTATCGTTTATCCTTCCCTGGCAGTTTTTTGAACATTCATCACCTCCAAGAGAGACATCTGGTCATTTGGCCAGTGACCAGACACCCACTGCCAAGCAGAGATGAAAAACAGTAACATGCTTATTGAAGGCTTTCGTCCAAAATGATGAACAACTGAGGAAGTCATGGGATTAGACAGCATTTGATGCCCCGGGAACAGTTGGGGTCACATCACTTAGTAGTAGTGAAATTAGTACTCTGATTGCTGCAGGATTTGAATCTACAACCTTCTGGGTAAGATCATAGAACCGTAATTCTCCGAGTACACCACCCCCACATGGATTCCAAAAAGGTGAATATGCAGGGAAGAAACACATCGTCATACAGGGACGTATGAAAGGTATTCATTGGCATGTGGAAGATGACATTGTCTCAAATAATGGAGAATGGAGCCATGCCAGGCCTGAATAGCTCTCTCCTGGAAAAAGTTGAGGAGTGGCGGGTGATAAATATCAAAGGAGACCATAATTGGCCATTTTGGTGCCCCGCGGACCAGTGATGTTCCTCCCATGTCTCGGCACTTTAGAGAGATTGAGGCTGGCTTTATCCGCATAAATGAGCCCATTACGTGGACTTTCTGCTTCCAGCTCCAAGATTATCAAATGAAATAGGACATTCATAATTATAGATCTATTGTGCCGCGAGATGAGGTGTCACACTGTCAAATCCTAACCTGCACATACTTAACACTTAGCTTCATCATGTGGTCCCTGTTCCTTTAGAATGGAACTTCATTTCATTGTGAGAAAACATTTGTATAATTCCAGCCCTAACCATACCCATAAATAAACAAATAAAATACAAAATACATTTTTAGTTTTTTCATTGCAGTCACAGATTTTTATAAAATAGAGTTTTAAGAGGAAAATGGTTCCTATAAGGTTAAAAAAATGGATATGTAAGCATGATCAATAATTTTAACACTTAGAATATTCATAATTTAAAGCTCCCGAATGACTGAAATCTAACAATAAGCCCGGACTTGCCGTAATGTTTACTGGTGGCTGGCTTTCTGTGTTAATACCTGAGCACTTCTCCACGCTGCCCAACAGAGGGCACACTTGAACAGCATAAATATTTTTTCTATGCATCTTCCTGAGGATTATTAATACTTTTCTCTCCTACAGAAGTAGGAAATGCTATAGAAAAAATACGTCAAAAATGCAGTGTTAACCTTGTTATATTGTCCTTCCAAAAACCATAGGACACCTTACCATCCATATTGTGGTTTGCGGGGACTACAGATTTTCATGATTGCTAAAATAACATGAGACCAGGATCAACTTGCGTCTTCATTATTGCCTTCTTGGCACAAGTCTTGTTAACACAATCTTAACACTTTCTCCTTGCTTTAATTATTTAGAAAATAGTTAATACATGGAAAATCAAAATCAATCTTTTAATACAAAAACAGGAAACTTTACTGGATAATTGTGTGAAATACTTACTCTAATAGGTCCCACTTAATCTATATGGTATCCATTGTTTAGATTTTGCAAAATCAGACCAGGTAAGTAACAATACAGTGCAAACTGGATATACTGTCCTGTATTACAGCTTTCATAGTTTTGTGTAGCTGCAGTAATTTTCTGGAGTTACAGTAAGGCTATGCTGGGAAAAGCAGAGTCAGCAAGAGGCCTAGCTAATGTGCAATCACCGTGGCCATATTTACCGCAGGCCTGAGGTGGCACATTGCTGTCCTAATAAAATGTTCTTGCCATTTGCTGCCCCAACAGGTCTTCGTTGTTGACTCTTGGACTGCTTGCGATACATCATTACCGCCAAATCAGTACTGACTGGACCACACTACTGATGTGTCCGCATGTTACTAGGCATTAAAAATAATTTCAACATTACTTCATCTACTTAATACTTCAGTTAAATGGTACCGAGCAGTTTCATATGAGTCTTCTATGACAATGTTTCCCAACCTAGTCCTCAGGGACTCCCTTCCAGCTCGCACAACAATGTGGGCTGTCTGGCAAGGAGCTTGGAGGGAGCAAAAACATAGACCGGCTCTGGGTCCCCGAGGACCGGATTGGGAAACGCTGCTTCTATGAGTGTCCTATACCCTACAATAATGTGATTGGACTCCTTGAAATGATTAGGGGTTGAAGACCCCAAGCTGAGCGACATATTAAAATAGGGTCAGGTGTGTGGACTGGAGAACACTGAGTGGCCCATAGAGGTGGGTGTGGTTGTTTCCTGGGTTAAAAACATTTTCTTCAAAGGTTTATCTTTTAGCTGATCTTCATGTCAAATCAAAAAGGCAGGGTCTATTTCTGTGACTAAGTCATAACTGATATGCATGGCAGCCTCATGCCCATTGCTTCCGGGATAGGCTCCGGACCCCCCGCGACCCAGTAGGGTAAGCGGTTTGGAAAATGGATGGATGGATGATATGCAGAGCAGACATGCATCCAGTACATCTGTGCGTTTGGCATACTTTTTCTGTCAATTATTTAAGGAACTTCCATTTGTGTTAAGGACCATTTGTCAGGACAATGCTACAGAACCAACTATACCAACCCAGGTGGCAGCACCCATGTCACGTCCGTGCTTGGGGGGGGGGGGGGGGGAGTCCCACACTCCGCACCTGACGCGCTACAGTGTGCTGTGACACGCTTGGCTGGTGTCTCCGTGACCAGCGGACCCACATGCCTCTGAGGAGCCTCTCCTCTTGTCTCTGGAAGGGCTTCCTTGGCCATATCAAGAGATTTCATTCAGTCTTTCTGATTTTTACTGCTTTACTGTAGATTCCTCGCCATCATAAAACCAATTTGCACAATGCTAATCCAAAGGTATTCATATACGGTTACAGTCATATTGTTATATTATCCTGTGGCTTGTAACATTGCATGTGGTGAGTGGTGCTCTTACTGAGGATCTAAGTCATCCTCAGAAACCGATACTGACTTTTGTTTTGTGCTGTGGCAAAGCTGTTACATGTAACTCATTGTGCGTCGGTGTGATTCCTCCTCACTTGTTAGGAGCAGAAGAATTAACATCAGGCAGCTTTTTACAATAATGATTCCCCAGATGGGGGGAGGGGGAACCACAACAATCACAGAAGACATGAATATCATTTGAAAATTTTATCTAATTACCAAAACCATTTTGAAAAGGCACAGGAAAAACCAGTTCCTTATGAAGAGAGACTGCAAATAGACGGGTGTTAACTCAGTCAGGGACACTTGGTGCCAAAGTAAACAGCCCAGCTAGCAGCTTAAATTAAATATTAAATAAGGTATGGGGGAAAACAATATGTTTTAAAGATGAGGGCAAAAGATTGTGTTGAATAAACTGAAGAAACACATATCAGGAAGTAGAACACAACTTATACAGACTCTTCTGTGAAGTGTGATAACCTTCCTTACAGTGAATAATAAGCTGAAATTATGACTATTATAAAAAATCATTGTGTATTTACCAAAAAATATTGCACAGAAATTTTTTAAAGGTATTCCAGGAAAATGGTACAATGTTTCTCCGTCAGTTATTGGGAAATTTACATAACTTATATGAACATCGTATGAGTGGTAAAAAGGGTACTGTCCGTTAAAAATCGGTCTGGGAGATGGCACAACGAAAATCACAATAATATTGGCTTTGGTGCCTAAACCCTGCTTTATACTTGGTTATCAGACTTCTGTTTTTTTCCTGTAACACCATCTTTGTGGAATCACACAGATTATTAAAATCACTGACATGACTTATTAATTAGGTACCAGAACAAAATGGAGGAAAGTTCCCATTCTTGCTTGTAGGAGGGTCCAGCCTGCTGTTGCCCCCTGATCCTCTTAGTTCTTTAGCAGACCCAGCTTCCTCAGGGCTTCTTGTCGATCGTCCCCTAATTGACAGTAGGGCTTATTCACCATGCTTACACTGTGGGGCTGCCTAACAGCCTCGCTGGGTCCCAGGGCCTTGACCCCAGTAGGCTTTTGCCTGACCTCTTGGATGTCCTCAAAGTCCTTCTGGTTTCCCAGGGAGGATGGCCGTGGCCGGCTGTTGCGGAAGTTGATGGCCACATTCTCGCCTGAGGAGCCTCCTGGACCCAAGCTGAAACGACCTAGGGTGGCTGTTTTGATCTCGGAGATGCTTGCAGGGGATGGGTTTGATGGTGCTGACGTGGTAGTCTGTACATTCGGGGTCCGCTGCATTTTACCAGGGCTCCTTTTGGGAAGCTCTGGCTCATGATGGCACAGACCTGGCTCAGAGGACTGACGAGGCCTTCTCGAATGAGCTACACCAATGAGGGTGTCTGGATTGGCCTCGTCTGACTTCAAAAGGCCCAGCTTGCGCAAGGCTTCCTTCCTCACTCTCTGGGGGTCCATTATAATCCTTTCACTGGGAGATGTTGCCAAGTAGCTTGTGTCAGAATAAGAGTCTTCAGTAACCGGGGTGTGGGTCTTGTTAAACATGCTAAATGCTGACAGTTTGGGTTTGGGAGGAACAACGGGAGGGGTGGACTTTAGTGTGAAGCTTTCATTGATGGTTTTGGGCTGCTCTGATATGACTGAGCTGGAGATATGGGCACTAACATTGTGTGGGTGAATATCGACAGGAGGATGTGCAGATCGTTTGGGCTTCTCCGCGGACAAGGCACGACTATGGGCACTCTTCATAGAGGCACTCATCCGGATCTGTACAAGCTCCTCGTAAGACAAGGGCCCTCTGGGAGAAGCAAAATCAGAAGTGGGATCGTTCTGAGCAGCTTGGGTTGTTCCAACAGTCGGACTCCCTACTGCCTTGGTCTCACTATGGGAGCTCGGAGAGACCTCTTCATTCATGCCATCGGCCGCTGCCTTGATACATGAGTCCAACTTTCCAGGAGATAGTTTTGGTCCAACCTTGGGCTGGCCATCCATAACCAGGACGAGCGGAGTGGCTACTCGAATGCTTGGAGAGTTCTTTCTGTCTTTGGTCATCGTGGTTTCTGGGTCATTTTGCGGACAGTTCTGCACATCTGCAAGACCAGAGCCATCTTGAGCACCCTTGGTAAAACCATAAATCCCAAGGGCCGTGTTTAAAATAATGCACAAATGACATCTTCTATTCAACAAAATAATTGCAGCATCACCATTAATATTTCTGGTTGTTAACTGGATCTAAGTTATTAAAGATAAAGCTTATTTATCTAGATTACTCACTCCCAGAAGACAGAAAGAAGCAGGACCACTACAGGGTCTCACTCACCCTCCAGTTTGCTGTTGACCATGAGGGAAGGGACCTGGTCTTTTTTTGCAGTCAGACTGCCAGCGACAAAGGGCAGGCAGTCTGCATTGTCAATGGACACCTCGATGTTCTCCTCAGCCTCCAGGGATTCAATGGTTTTCTCCAGGAACATGAGGCACTCCCACTCCTCTGGAGAAAGGTGCCCTATGTTGTCATTCTTCTGGAACACAAACACAAGGAATGTAACTTGCATATTTAATATAACAGGAATGGAAACTCTGAGTATACTGAGTATTGTAAAGTTGGATCTTTCCTCGAGTGGTCCAGGTATCTTCTTGAACAACCATACCTGGCTGATGGGAGTGCCCACACTCACAGGAGTGGAGTTGAAGCCAACCATGCTGTCGCAGCTTCCTGTGTTGCCCACGAGACGTGTGGCATCCTCAGCAACACCACTTGGCCACATCTCATTCTTTAGCATCACACAGGGCACAGGGAGGGTCTGCACTCCTGGTCCTGAAAAGTTGAATGTCTGTGGAGGACCTCAGTAAGTTCTCAGAAAAAAAACATGCATCTTCAAAGCAATGCGGCATTAAGAGTATGGAGGCTGCTGTATTTCATTTAACTTTCCATATAAGCCTTGGTAAGTGCTGGTTAAGCAACATAATCTTGAAACACATTGCATGACTACAAAGAAAAGTTTCACTTCCAACTAAGCCTTGGAGCAACCAGAAAACCAGAACAAAAATGTACAGGAAGCCTTTTGAAGTGTATTTATTGTGCAATAACGTGTACAGAGGTGACTCAGTTTTGGATCAAATGTGTTCTAAAACCAAAACCGCTTCTAAGGCCAAGTATCTGGAATGCAAAAAAACACACCTTGTAAAAATCACAACACCAAAAATATGATTAGAACTAAAATAAACACCAAGTGTGCAGTTAGTGTAGTTAGTTCTGTAACTAGTTTGACAGTAGTGTCTTTAAAAAAAGAATTTTTCCTATTTCCTATTTAAGGTTAACCTGGTAGCAATTCAGATATTCATGCATGTAATACTCCATTAGTAGCATACTGTTATTTATGTTGGTACACTGTCTTTATCGGCATACAATGTTTATACAATACCATTGCTTTTCCATATTATAGGCATATTAAGTTGTGGCATGACACATACTTAGCATATCTGACCAAGACCTCAGCATTGATTTTCCATGTTGATTATATAAAATGTGTATCGTTCATGCATTACCCTGGATAAAATAATTCCGCGAGATGAATAAAAGTAAATGCAAAACCTTCTCCCGAAATATTCAGAGACTGCTTAGGATCCCACCGAATATCAAGACAAGGTTCAGAGCCAGGAATTCCCCAGTAACAGTACTGTTATGCATTATCACATTCGGATTATGTGTGTCATTCTTCATGAAAACTAGACCTACATCAAATATGAATGCATAGAATCTGCCTGATCTTCTGGCTGTGATCATGAGAAAGTGCTGGGGCAACCTCAAGGCACAACGTGAATGCATGTCATTATAATGCCCTTAGAACATAGTTGCAGTTTAATTAATCTCAGGTACAAAAAAACTATATTGCAAATATGCATGTGCATTACTCCCCGTGCAGTGAATTGACAAGGACAAAACTAATGACCTTGTCATAGTAAAAGTAAACAAGAAAAGCACCTTTTGTGATAATTTACTTGATGGGGCACAAATACTTAGCAATAACTCAGTTGCTACTGAAGTACAAATTATGAACAAATCATGAGCAAAGTTGCTACTCGGGATAAAAGATGCGTCATGATTCATTAATGATGAACGAACATGACATCAAGATTTCACTTGTGTTATTCATCACTTTTTCCTTCAGTAGTTCACAAAGGTTAACAGAATTAATAGGTATAGTAACCAATACATTAACTACTTGGGATAAAAGTTGGATAATGATTCATTAATGATGAACAAATACAGGATTAGTATTTCATTTGTATTATTCATGATTTGTTACTTCAGTAGTTCACAAAAGTTTGCAGAATTAACAGATATAGTAACAAATATAGTAACTACTTCGGATAAAACGTGTGTCACTTATTGCATGATACATCCAACTGCCATGTTTAATTTTAGATATTAAAAATGGGTAATTACCAAAAAAGGCAAAAAACATTGACCAGCTAGAATAGGTGTACATGTCGGGCTAGTGTCATATTACATTTTTAACTTGCAATTTTCTTATTGCATTTAAATATATTTTAACCTATTTATGCTTATACTATTCCAATCTGCTTTATGAAACTAAAAAAAATGTCTCAGCAAGCTATGCCTCTGGCTGTAGTTAGAAAGTCACTGGTTTGAGGCCCGGCCTGAGCAGAATAGCCACATGTTTTTGGGCCCTTGAGCAAAGCCTTCAATATATTATACTGACTGACCCTGTGATGTGACTTTCACCTGCATGTGTGTCTAATGGGAAGCAAGATGGGGTAGGCAAATTCAAACATTCCAGTGAAGACTACTTCTTGGACAAATGACAAATAAATGATAATTTCACAACCCAACCAAGCAACCACGGAATATCATTTCAATCATTTTTCACATTTTCCATTATGTAAACGGTAAAAGCGCAACAGCCTGATTAACACCGATTAAATTATTCAACTGCGGCAAGAGCGAATAAATTGAAACTCGTCTATTTCAAACTAAAACACCATATACCAAATAAAACTCACTTTGCGACTTCTTAAAACATAACACAGTTATGCTTGCCTATGCTCTCGCCAGAAATGTGGGAGCCCGACCTAACCTTCAATGCAGAAGAAGCAGTTACCCTGACGATCTGCGTGAAGCTGTAGTTGCTAAGTGCCATCTCTGATTGCCCAGAGTATGACTGTGCTCGGGTATGTACCCTGGCCGGGACCTCAGCCTTGTGCTTTACGGCTCCTCTGATAATCTCCAGTCCCTTTCGCCACTCTAACACGATTAGCGATTACAAGAGGCGTCCACCGCAGTCTCACTTCCCAACACCAAAGCGGCTGTAAAGATAAGTCACATTTCCTGCATGGACCGCTGTGAGATAACGCCGCAATGCCAAGATCTTGGAAAATTGTATCGCAATTGCATTTTTAACTTTCAATTTTCTTACAGCATTTAAATATATATTTTTTTTCCCATTTTTGTTCTCATACTTTTATTTCTCTTATTATATTCCTGTCTAGATATCCCTTCTTAGTTTTCCCATTTCACCTTTCATTACTTCTTTTGTCTCGTATGACTGCCTGGTCATTTTTATATAATCATTTTACATTTACCTTTTTGCAATATTTTCTTTCGCCATATCTCTATGGCCTATTCTCTATAGCTGCCTTGTTTTTTTTATCCTATATGTAAAGCTTTCATGCATAAAAAAATGTTACATAAAAGATTATTATTATTAATATTATGATGCGAATGGACAGTTAATCATTGACAGAAAATTAAACACGTGCGACTATAGTCAGTCCTGATTTGTGCTGGGAAAATGTGGACCAGGTACACATTTATTATTCTAAAAGAGAAGTAATAAACTGGGAAACAAAGGGAAAGTTATCGCAGTGTTGCATTCCATGAGGTCCCGTCGCCCAATGTTACTTATCCACCATTGAAAAACACGGCTAGATTAGCGTCGAAATGCAGAAGCCTGTCTGAACCACTTATTTGCTTAATGGGTAGTTTCATACTGTCTGCTTTCACCGCTCGGTGCTGGTGTATCTCCAGGTGAGACCTGCAAGTTCAGTGCCTCACTAAGGCGATGCGAATGCAGCAAAGGCGATCGCGTCACGATGCATCGCCAATGATCCAACGTCGATCCACTGAAAATGTTTCGATTTCGCTTAACATTACTTACTAACAAAGTTGGTCTGGCCCTCTCTTACTACCGTGGTATTGTATTGCAGTGGGAGTCCGGTGCCGCATATCCACTGATCCTTTATCTCCAACTCCGAGGACATGTATCAAGGCCACATGAATAATGAACGGCTTTCAGGTGGATGCAGTTGCGAAAGGAGAAATGTAATTATATATATAATTTGCTATCTAAGTAACGGAATGCATTCTTAACTAATAAAGAACATCAGCAATATGCATCTGGATATCTATATGAAATATACAATACGCGACCCTTTTATGTCTCTCAGATGAAACTACAGGTGAGAACAAATTGCCCTAATTGGATCTCTATTGGAACACCTGGAATAATTTGGGCCCAGATTAATACACATACCTTATTTTAGATGTTAAATACAAAACAAATTAGCTTCTTTTAACAAATAGGATATGCAACCACTACACATCTTCAACCATCTGGTACCAGATAACTAGAAAAAAAGATTCCAAAAGTTTCGCAAAAAGACCCTGCAGTCACAACAGACTGTGGTATTACGGTTTCAACATCAGACCTTTAGCGGGTAACACAAAACTGCTAGGTAAATATTGCTTATTTTTCTTGTCTTGCTTCCATTCCACTAAAAGATACATGTATAAATATTTTTAAAAGGAAATATATTATGTGATAGTATTCCTATCCTGAAGGATGGTCGTCCAATATTAAAAGGTAATGATACCACTTTTAAATAGTTAGGTACTTACCTGTAAAGGTGCGGCAGGTACCGGGTGTCCGTCTCTCGTTGGTATTTCGCGCAGTTCAGGTCACTTTCAGGTGTCTATCCAGGTAAGACGTCATATTCGTCGTCGCCGTCCCTCGCGGACAGCGTTCCGCCAATCAGCACAAGCAGGAATCCGTCTATATGGCGACCGCAGCCAATGACCAACTCGCATTACAGCACCCGCGAGCAGCGGCATAACGCTAGTGGCGAACTGAACTTTATATAGACAATTTAGAGGTTTTTTTTGGTCGGGGAACAAAGAACAGCGTTAGGGAAGTTTGAAAAGTGGAGCATTTATAAGTCAGCAGGTGTTTCTATTTTAGCCATAATAATCTTCCTTAACACTTCATAATAATAGTCAATGTTATATTGTAGTAATAATAAACTATTATAGATACAGTATTCATATATACATTATAGCCTTTTATCGTAGATATTATAACAACAAAAATTATGAGACAATGATAGCTATATACTAATACACCCCATATAAATATGTGGAGGTGCAATGCTGTCGAATAACACCGCCCGTTCTGCTCAGGTAACCTAGTCCTATTTCGTGCTACAGCGCAGCGCGCAATTCTCCCTTGTTAAGCATTAAGTGCAGGGAGGATTGCCACAGCAGCACCGCTTTAACCGACACGATCCCGTAATCCTGTTAAGGTAGGCAAAAGATTACTCCTTAAAATAACATGAAGCCCCTACATCCTAGTAAACCCGCCAAAGGCTCACTGCTGTCTGTGCAACTGTTGCACGACGTATTAATGGTTTCATGACAGCTACTGTTGTAGACACTCTTTGTGTGGGTCAAGTGCCGTTTTTTAAGCGCAGACATAAAAAAATTGTACCGGAAAAACGTACAAACTACCCACTTCTAACGATCCGCCAAGAGCTGAACCCAAGTTTTCGACTTTTCTCAAACGCAAAAATAATTGGATTAAAAATTATTCCAAGACACAATGACGTCGTCACGAGACTGAGATATTTGATTTAGACTACCAGAACAGAAACAGACAATGTTACGGGATCATTTGTTTTTATTGGTGATTCAGTTTCAAACCTGTGTTCATATACAGAGATACAAAATAATACTGCTTAAATTAGCGTCATCGGCAGTGTGCAACATCCAGTTACAAAAACGAGTTTTTCAGTCGTTTGTTTCTGGAATTAAAAGACAAAGGAGAACTGAAACCACAAATCGGGTTGTACACATTATATCTAAAAAAAAAAAAAAGGTTTAGTACTCAATGCAAATTTTTTTTGCTGAGAACAGCATGTTATGTCAATTGTCACAGAATTCCCTGGAACCTGACCCTGCATCACGATAGGGGAACTACAGAGTTCTACTCAACTTGTTTTTGTTTTGTTTGTTTGTGGACAGTAGGTAACTTCATCTGACGTTTCAGGTGCTGATTAAAACAGATTCTGTAAAACCTGCTGTACTTGTAACCTCAGCAGTAAGGGTCAGACTTCCTGTCTCCACGGTGCCATCTTGTGTACAGTACAATGCCAATGAACCTTGGCCTGGCTTATCTTTGTGATCCACTAGTGTGGATCTGTGTAAAAAGGACTCTTGGGTGGAAGGAGAGAGGAAGGAAAAATGGAGAAAAAGACTGAGGTCATCACTCAGGCCTTTGTTATCTCTAGTGATGACACACAACAATGACTCAGGTGTGATTAGACTCAGAGTATGACCGGTTGCAGCCATAATCCACATACAGGCTTTTCATCTAATTGACCTTTAACAAACTGGACTGCTGCATGGTACCTCCATTCCTGTGCTAATAAACGTTTGATGCTGCCCATTAATAACGGTGAAGCAAAACGAACTGATATCCTCAAGTTCATGTTAAGGTAGCTACTCCATTATTGAAAAGGCAGCAATGACAAATCAATAATTTTTCTAAAAAAGGGCACTGATTTGTTCATTTTAAGCAACTGAAAACTTCTTGGCTTACAAAATAAGTTTAAAAGACTGTTTTGTTTTAAGTCTTTCACAAACCACCGAAATGGAATTGTACTGATCACCATAAATGACATTAAATAAGTAATGGGCATGCATATTTACCAATGCATTCGACAAGCCAGGCCAGCGCACTGCATTCCTGGTTCTTTTGGGCAGGATTTCTATGGGTAGTTAATACAGTGCGGCTCTAAAAAGTCCCTGGATGTTTAACATCAAGTCAATCAGTGCTAATCCTCTGCAGGACGAGGGCTGGGATTTCCCACAGAGAGACATGCATGGCAACCAAAGGCCCCTGGGACATGCACACAGTGCAGGTTCATTTCACAATGCTCTGGGTACCATGTGGGTTAGGTGACCACAAATCATGGGCATTTCACAGAGGGTTGCCACATTTGATTGTGTTTCAGAGCTGCAGTTTCTTGCCCAAGATGAGGATATTTCCACCTCCTGTGTACTCGACTCATAAAATAAACCAGCAACTTGGCTAATCAGATAACCAAGGTGAACCATTCTAGACACACAATACACAAGAAGCACAAATTAAACCCATGACAAAAATATACAAACGGGTAGCTATGATACGACCAAGAAGCACCACCCCCTTCAAAATCACCTTAGTTCATCAAGAAGAGAACCAGGATTCAAGCTGATCCAGTTTCCATGATGCTTCAGGCACAGAAATTGGGAAACCACACCTCTGAAGCAGCTGTGCATTTCTATTCTTGTAACTGGACAACTCAACGATCTCAGTTCTCTTGCCAGAGCCACAGGTGAGCCACTTCCTCACATCTAAGCCCAGGTGTAGCCATCTGAATGAGTAAGAGAAAGGATTGTACTGCAGTGAGAATTATCTGCACCAGTGAGTCTCATCAACTCATGAAATCTACCAGTCACACAGACATCATGCTTACTGTTCATTTTAAAGTCTTACGGACACCCCAGCGTCTACTGAACACACTGTCAGAAAAAAAAATGCCAATTTGTACCTCTGCTTGTCACTGGGGCTGTACCCTCAAGGGTATGTGTACCTTTTACGATATATAAATGGACTATGAGAAACATCTTTGTACCATCGGGAGCACATCAGTGTTTTCTGTACCTTGGGGATGTTCCTTGGAGTTCATTTCTGTACCTTAAATTAGACTAAAAGGTACAATTACCTACAGCTAGGGTACAATTGGAAGACCCGTGAGGGTTCAGCCTCAGTGACAAGCAAAGGTACAAATTTTTCTGACACTGAAGTACAAAACTTTGCTTAGATGCAGTCCAGGTGGGAGTTTTCTTTCCCCATGTTATACGGTGTCCGATGAGGGCGACTTTTACCATGAACGGTCAAGCCACTTTGTGCAGAACACTTAAACTCTAAACAAAAAACAGAAACTGTGGCTGAATCTGACATCATCATCTGACATCATCATCTGACATCATCATCTGACATCACATATACATGCCATGTCAAAAATCAAGGTGTGTAAAAACAAAAAAAAAAAAGTTGAAACAGCACATCGGTTACTATTAAATTAAACTTTTGTTGATGAACATAGCACAGAAATATATAAGTGCTATGCTGTCATAAGCAAACAGTACTGAAACCGCTTCGCTTGCATCCCAATTACTGGAATCCAGCGTTTAAAGGCCCTATCTGACTATCTGGGTAGCAGCATCGATGAAAATCCCCCTAACAAACTGGAACGCAGTAAGCCAGTCATTTTAGATTTTATTAAAGTTTAATTTTAGAAAATGGCTAATTGATTTATTTATCTTATTTGTTTAAACATTTAGGGGAAATCCCAGTTGAAAGTCCGTTTGAACAGATTTATATGGCCGCAAGTACTCCTACTTTCAATTGATGAGGAGGAGAGAGTGTATCATCTAATCCACTCTCAGATGGGCTCCATACATCCACACACAAAAGCAAAATACACACAGGCACACGGGCCTGCATGGCTGACTGCCTGGATGTAGCGGTTCAGATTTCCATAGATCATAGTACAGTCACCCGCAATTTCCTGTAACCGTTCAGGATATTTAAATAAAGTCACACTTTCAAAACAACTAGTGTAGCACCCAGCTATTAAAACTTCTCTAGCACCCCATGGTAGGCTGCCTACAAAACAGTACCAATTACTAATCTGGAAACATCTTCCAACGTCCCTCCATCCACCTAATTCTGACCTCAAGTCCCTTCTCTCCAAGATTCTTTAAGCACCGAGAGGGTAAACTTTTTCTCATGCTTGTCACATTGCACTTCCAATTTCAAGAAACGGACTGAAAAATGTGATTTGCATACATTTAAAAGTCAGATGAAACAACTGTTCATGAAACCTTTATAGACAATTACTCAAGTTTTAAAATCAGCAGTTACCAGTTCATAATAAACGCAGCAGCATTACAGTCCCAATGGATTGGGGTGGAAAAAATTAACCACTTATACTGTGCAAATTATGGGAAAACATGCCTGGTTTTCCTTGAACAGACCCTCATACAATTAAGACCTGGAGAACTTGAGAACATTTTCCAAACAAAGTCACTTTTCACTAGCTAAATATTTTTCTTGCCAAACAAAAATCATGCCAAAATGCCTCTTCCTTCTGAGCACTCCACTATAACTGTCAAATCACCATTTAGGTCTCAGAAACTATGTCCAACCATTTGCGAAACCAGGCAAGATGGAGGGCACAGCAATAATTTATTGCTGAGAGGTGAGATGCAGTACGGTAAGGCCATTACAAAATCTGGGATAAGGTGTGGAATCTGTTTTCAGCTACAGCAAGAAACGGAAGCAGTATGTCTTCAAATAAGCCAGCCCCCCCCAATACAATCGGCAGCGTGTGCAGAAATAACACATTAATATTAAAAACAGGAGGAAAAAAATGGTAAACGGAGCATATTCCTTGTGGAAGAGCTTGTGAGCTGGTAGAAGCACAGAGGGGCAAGTGGGGAGGTGAGGTGACGTGAGGTAGATTGCGCAGACTGAGAACGTAACACAGAATGAGTTATTAGGGTGGGCTGGAAGTTTGAGGGCTGGGGGAGCACTCAGCAGTGCTTGCATTTTGCTCTGGTTTCTGGCAAAATCCATAGCTGTGTAATTCCAGAAGCAGAACTCTGGGAGCACCCAAAAAAACAACAAAAGTTTTCACTCAAATCATCTGTCACTCAGCCAGCTGAAATGAAACGATTTACATGATTATAGGATTGTTTCACCAAAGGCCAAAAAGCAAGAAGAAGGAAACACAGAAGATCTGTAACATTAGATTCAAAGCCAGATTGAGGATTTTTTCCATTCCATTTTTCGCTTTGCTGAAAGCTGAGATGACATTTAAGCTCGAGTCTAAACAAGCTGGGTGACAAATGACGGAGGTGCATCATTTTACCGACGAAAGCAGAGCAAAGCGCTAGCAACTGCAACTCCCCAGCGACCCCCCACCCCCCCCCTTTCCCGGCGGGCAATCACACTTCCCCGAAATTGGCGTGGCCTGTTTCCTTGGCATGCACACGAGCCTCTGCCTGTCCTACCAGGCCCATCTGGCACACCATGCAGCGCAGCGCGAAGCGGTTGACGTCCGTGAACTGCCTCTTCCGCCGTGCCTCGTCGGCCAACTCCAGCGCCTGCGCCAGGACCACGTCGTCCGCCGCCGAGAAGATGGTCTGCGGCGGCTGGCCCTCAGCCTCCCGCTGCAGTGGGTCGTAGTGGATGCCGTCGTAGATGAGCAGCACGCGCCGCTGATACCCTGCGTCCTCGCCAAATCGGTCGACGCGCACTGTCTGCGTGTCCACCACGCAGATCTCGCACTGGTAGAACTTGGATAGGATGGAGACCTCGATAGCTCCACCCCAGGTGTCGTCACGCCGAATCCAGGAGCAGTAGTCCTCGTTGCTGCGCCCCAGCACAGCTTCGGAGTAGGCAGTGGGGTCGCTGGCTACGATCTGCGCGATGAGGCCCCGCATCTCTGGGGCGCAGCCTGGGTCATACACACCACCCTCCACTGCATAGTAGATACTGGTAAAGAGGCACGAGTTGTCTGCCGGGACTGCACGGCGCACCAGGACGGCGATGGATTCCAGCCGGGGGGCTTTGCTCTCCACCGCTGCCGCTGCTTCAGCCTCAGGCTTCGGCCTGTTCTTCTCCTCCTCTATAATGAGCGTGTCACCTGCAACACAGGGAACACCCATTGCTGTAGAGAGGAGGACAGCCCCGGGGACTCCACGGCCACAGCTGTCTATGCTCCAGCGTGATTCCAATTACAATCCATTTAATTAATTCAAATGAATTAATTAAGAAGACTGGTTTTTCAGAACCACACCGGTGCATAAGTGAAATGTTCATTGCAATTCTATTCCTTTCAAATGTTTTATAGATCATACTATAAGACTTGGTCATATTGCATTAAGCTATATATTGGATTAATTATTATTGAGAAGCATTTGAAAATACTAACTTTTTGTTAAAAACTTCTGAAAGGCAATACAAATATCTCCCCTCTGTAGAGTATTACAATTCTCTATACAGCACAGTGATTCTCAGCCCAGTGCTAAAGCAATCCATGCCAGTCCACATTTTTTCCTTCATTCCATCACTTACATGCCTGGCTCTTCTTGCTGACTAATTATAAAGCCCTGGATTACCTGTCTTGGGCATGTAAGCGGTAGGCCAGAACAACAATGTGCACTGGCTGGGGGGCAGGTACGAGGACTGAAAAAGAATTACTAATATGGAATCTATGAATATGAATCTAATGAAACTAAATGGGGAAGAGGAAGACTAGCATAGTCACAGGGAGGCACCGTGTGAAACATTACCAGACTTGATGGGATAGTCCTTCAGATGGGCATCGCCGTTGTGGAGATCCAGACTGGAGGGTGGGTAGCCCACCATGATCTTCTGCACATCGCACGGGATGCCCGTCAGCTGCGCCACCTTATCCTTCAGCTCCTGCACGCAGGACTGGTGTGTAAGACCTTGCATCAGGTGTGTGCCGTTCTTGGCCTTGCAGCGCAGACGTAGCATCCTCAGCTCCCTCCGCTCTGTGGGAATGCAGCCACAGGATCACGTGACTAAGACTTCTCCTGCCATTATAAACTAAACCGGCCACTCTTGATTTGCCTTATAAATTATAAATACATGATCCACTGACAGGCAAAGGGTCATTAAAAGCCATAATTCTTCCTACCTTAGAAACACGTGGTTCGTTACTTTACAGTAATGCAGTATGTTATGTGGAGTTATTATTTTATTTATACGTTTAAAATGTGGAATGGGCGGGGAATTTACTTTGGGAAACATGGTAACCAAACGGAGAGATACGGGAAATGTGTATAACGACAAAAACTGGATGGAAGGTGATTATAACGCATTACTCCGTGAAAGTACAATCCCTGTTGTCAAAACTAACGTGTTGATGAAAGCGTTATAAACAGCATAAAATGGAATGACGGTAGGAAGTTACACGTAGAGTCAGAATTCAGGGCTTGCCATTACGATCCGATTTAAAAACAAAACAACGACAAACCGGCTTTTCAATTAAACAACCTGCATCTACAGTCAATATTTCTGTGATCATTAAAGCTAGTATCCACGTTATGAAATAAACAATCTTACGGAAGAATTTTTTTATATACGGCCTGTCAACACCATTCAAACAACCTTGTTGTTAGCTTAGCTTAGCTTAGCTTAACTAACTATATATTAACTGCATCTGACTGGGTCCCCACTCCAAATTGGAAACTTAAATAATGAAGCAAACAGGGTCGTACACGGTTCATAGTTAGGTACTGACCATGACTGACCCGTAACTAACTATCACACTATGAAGCTACCTAGCGACAGAGACAGCAAGACAAACACTGACGGGTCCTGCATAAAATAAAAAAAACGCAACAAAAACACTCGACTCATGAAGGGGAAGTACATGTATGCATAACGATCTTTCCATGTTAGAGCCCACTGCACAGAGAACTGTCAATATTTTTCCACACATGAACTCACCAAAACGCCTGTAATTCAGACAATAAACACTTCACAGGGGGACCGCCTGTGTAAATCGTCACACGGCACACGTCTACGCATAGAACGGTGACGTTTACACATAACACTGACGCATGTACGCAGACATCTGATGCGTGCAGAAGCACGTGGTTTTTTTTTATCATTTACTAATAGTTGAATAGAAAAATGCCGGAAGTTTTTAAATGTAAATAGTTTTGTGGTACTTTTCTGAGATTAGGTAAATTTCAAGCGACACAGGATCCCGGATTTGACCTTACCATGGAATAAGTAGAATCAAAAATTCCATCAGTTATCATCGTAACCAAGGGGGGCTGGAATTTGGCGAATGAAATCAAATTCAGTTTGATCGTAGCTATAATTTCCATATTCAACGATTTAACTGTTTCCTAACTAAACTAGAAAAATGTGTGTGCGAAATACATTATTGCAAAGATATTTTGTGTAGTAATAAGTATAACACCCGAGTAACTTTAATAACTTTTTTGTACGATTTTTTATTAGTATTGATCTTTCGTATTCTTCAGCGTCAGTGGCATCTCTTGAGCAAACTACGAACAATGCATTTAATATGTATAAGCAACAAACAAACGTCTTGACATTGTCCATCTTTCAGTACGTGTAAGTAAATTATTGGCTGTGTGGACACCTAGAGGACATCAAGTAAAATGAATCTTAGCCTTGATGACCAAATGGAAATGGTATGTATGTTGCATAATATGTAAACATTTACTCATTATTAATCTCAGAGTTTTGCACAAGATCTTAAGAAAAAAATTCTTAGCCCTACAAATGAAGCATTTCAGAAGCGGCAAAAAGTAAATCCACAGCAAAGACAATATGATGGTATCTCATGCTTTCATCCAGGATTCTCTTGATGATAAGGCAGCTCATAAGTTTTCAAAATAAGTAGACGAGACCGGTGGGACTCATTTAGCATTATTTACTCAATTTTGAACAAGGCATCATTTTGCTGATTGAAAAGCAGCACACTACTATGAAACCGTACATTGTGCGTTAGCTGGTTTTGGAATACATTCATTAGCACGTTACAGTAGACTGAAATGCAGTGGCCTTCCCTGTGAAGGAGCTTTGGGATCAGTAACGCAGTCCTCTTTTAGGTCTCCTCCCGCAAGCAGGCTGAACAAACACTCTATCAAACTTTTAAACATATGCACAGTCTCAAAGCTGAAGTAGATAAGGCTTTCAGAAATGTTGCCCCTAAGGCACAGATTCAGAGCAAACAACTGATGTGATTCTACAGGCATCCTGTACCCCATGATGTGGACTGCCCTGTTAATTAACCAAAACTGGGATGGACTATTCTGATTGTGATGCTCCCTTCCATTAAAGGTTCTTATGCATTCCAACTGCCTCCATTCATCTTTGTCCTTAAGAACAATTTCTATGTTGTTTAAAACTACTTTTGCATCTTTAACATACTTAAAGTATATACAAATGTATAAATACATAATAGAGCTAACGGTGTTCATACCAGTATATAAACTACTTTAGTTTCTGTATTAGGGGCGGCATGGTGGTGCAGTGGTTAGCACTGTTGCCTCACACCTCTGGGACCCGGGTCCGAGTCTCTGCCTGGGTCACATGTGTGCGGAGTTTGCATGTTCTCCCCATGTCGTCGTGGGGTTTCCTCTGGTTTCCCCCCACAGTCCAAAAACATGCTGAAGCTAATTGGAGTTGGTAAATTGCCCGTAGGTTTGCATATGTGAGTGACTGGTGTGTGAGTGTGCCCTGCGATGGGCTGGCCCCCCATCCTGGGTTGTTCCCTGCCTCGTGCCCATTGCTTCCGGAATAGGCTCCGGACCCCCCGCGACCCAGTAGGGGGGGAATGGGGCTTTCAGAGAAAAAGAACCCTGCAGCACCTTCCTACCATTATATCACTCATTCAGTGGTGCAAGAAAAAGATCTGTGTGATCATTCATTTCAGTTTCTTCGTTCATGGGGTACAGGATGCCAAAATGCCAATTCATTCACAAACCTTAAAGCTAAGTTATTACTATGTACATTTGTACCAAATTTGTGTAACAGAGAAAAATAAATTATCTAGCAAGGTTTGTTTTAATTGCTTGTGAGTCATTTACAGTTTCAAATATTTAGTTCACTGTTTTAAAATCTATATTCAGAGTTGCATTTTAAGCTTTTCATTAAATATATATTTAAAAAATGTCAATTTGCCAACTTAAAAAGCTGTATGTTTTATAAGGTTCATATTAGTCATGCAAAGTGTTTTTTTTATATAATAAACTATACATAGAAATCCATCTTCCATATCACTTATATAGTACATAGTCGCTGTGAATTAGGAAACATGGATGTTTTAAAATGAATTTAAACATACTTGAAGCTCACAAGTATTTCCTTTACTAAATGAACATTAAATGAGACATTTATACTTACAGGCATTGCTTATAAGCAATGCACATAATTATTCAGATTTTTGGTGCTCAGAAATTTATACATACATACAAGTGGACATGCAGTGCAACTGAAGACATGTAGCAGACAGATCCAAAGTGCTCCAGGTCCTGGGCTGGGAGACAGCAGGGGGTGGGGCTTTCAGAGAAAAAGAACCCTGCTGCACCTTCCTACTCAAAAGCGGACACAGTCACTAGCTTCTTCCTGGCTGTCACAGTCGATTCCCTCGCAGATCGATTCCTATGAAGGGAATGAAGCAGATGTCAGCATCACATGTGACATATGTCCTCCCTCCTCCATCAGAAGAAGCTTATGCTGTAACTAAAGAGGTGACAACAGTGGAGGGAAATGACAGCATGCTTTTGGGCCTGGGAGGCTGTGGTTTTGCTTACAGGTCCTAGTGCTTTCACAATGTGATGCGTCTCTCGTCCATAACCGCTTCATAAACCTTGCAAGCACAACGGTCATTCAAATTTTATTCAAATTTTGTAACCAAGTCTAAGATTCATAATTAGGACAAAACAAGATGAAGGAGAAGGAAGGAATAACCTTAATGAATCTATGTGTGGGATTTTACTAGGGAAACTTCTGGAAATGAGGAATATATTACAAAGTAAAAGTATCAGCACAATCCTCCAGCTTTAGTAATCGACTTAGGTAAACAGTTTCAAAACATTTATTCTGTCTCGAGAACTGATCCCAAAAATTTAAGGGGATTTAAGCAAAATGTATTTTTTTTCCTATACTTAATTTCTAGACAAAAATATCACACAGGTATCATTTTCACAGGCATAATCAGTGCCAAAAATACTTTATATAACTCTTAACTGAATGTATCCACTGTCATCAGCACGGCTACAGAATAAAGTCACCAAAAAATGAGGGAAACAATTCTGCCTTGGAGAAAACAGACACATAGAAGCATCTCTGAGAAATATGTGCTTCTCTCAGGATATGATCATAACGAGACTGCAAAGGCGGGATGGTGTTTACCCATGAAAATGAGCGATAACATAATCACAGTGCTGTACGGTATCTGTACCTTCATAAGTATTGTTTCGAAAACTTTGTCCTTGACTGAGTATTCACTATATTAGCAGCTTTCACTTTCTACTTTACGATTATAAAGAAATTCTGTACTTTTTACTTTAGTATATTTCTATTGACAATGGCTGTTATTCATTACATTTTGCAAAGCCAACCTAATTTTGTCTACAGGGGTGCACTAAAAACACAGCTGTATTGCCCCGATAGGGAGTACATGAGGTTTTGGGGCCAATCTGCCACAGGGGACATGGGAGGGGAAAAAATTAATGGAAGAAAAAAATAATGAGATTTTGTGAGATCCTGCAATACTTTTGCATTACTTATATAGTACCTGTACTCTGTCAATTCAAAATAGGAAGTTTATAATTCATGGACTGGTAACTATAAACCTAAATAACACAGACACGTGCAGCAAAGTTGTGAAAAATCGCACTGTGTCAAAAATACCTTCTACTCTTTGTGCTTGAAGAAGAGCATGAGTGAACATAAAGCATTCGCTGCTGGCAAATGGGCACAAGCATTAATAAATATGCATAAACACATAATCTTAAAATTAAACAGTGTGCATTGTCCTCCATAGTCTACTGCTTAAAGTACATATTGATGGACATGTCTATGTCATTTAGTTTTATAGCTATTAGTCCATTTATTATTTCCTATGGATACAGTGTAGTTAATAATAAATATGTATTTTGAGACAGTAGGCCTATTACAAAATCTCATAAAAGTACTGCAACACCATCTAGTTTTTCTTTTGGAAACTGATACTAAAGGTCTTTGTACCTAACTAACCTTTTCCACCACTTTATTTAAGGCTGCATTTGATACCAGCTAAATATATTCGATACTTAAATACTGTTAATAACAGATACTTTAACTCACTTTGACTCTTTTACTCAAGTGATACTTTAATAATAGATGGGTTTTAATTTTTACCCGAATAATTTTCCTAGTAACATATTACACAAGTACGGGGTTCAGATACTTTATCCACCACTGCATACTGATAAAGTCTCTCTTATTTTATCAGAGAAAATACTGCAGTTTTCTCATTGGCTGGAGGATCCCTTTGGTCCTGCAGTGAGGGTAATATCTGCAGACACATCCTGCAAGATACTCACTGACAGCTGCTTGCCGTCCAGGGCTGTGAAGGAAAGAGGACAGGGAGAGAGTGGGGGGGGGGCAAATAGAAATGGAAAGATCAAGCTGAAACAAGACACACACAGCCAAGCACACAAACACACATTTTATATACAATGTGCACCACACAGACATACAGAAAATTACCCACACAGAAACAGCATATATAAATATCAGATTACATATTACACCCCCAAGTTATAATTATGTATCACCCTATTTGATCACAAATATACCTAAAATGTGTACAATGTAGATGTCCAAACATTTGAAAGGCATATAATGTGGGTTTTTAAACGTGTTTGGAAGTTCAGCCAAGTTATCCCATTCAATTCCCTCTGTACATGAACTCTGACCACAAAAATCAGAACATTCTGAAAGGCGCCCTGTTCCATTGGACAGGTGAAAAAGGCCACGTGGGTTTGGCAGAGCCAGATGGCGACCGACACAGGCAGAAAGCTTCTCATCCCTGTGCTTACTGGGGGGTTCTGCACTGCATGGGGGCGAGCTGGAGATCAAGGTATAGCGCGGCAGATTCTCAACACAAGGACGGCGGACATGCCAGACACAAGCAGGTACGGGGCGGACACAAGACATCCAGAGAACAGGAACCGAACCAGAACCACAAGACCAACAGCTCATGCCAGACCATTCCACTCCACTGGCAATCACTGAATCGACCAGCTGAAGGTCCACAGGGAAGTCACTGAGAGAAGTGTAGGAAGAGAACTGGGGGCAGGGGTGCCCAACAATGGGGGAGTTAAAGAAGGAAGGTTGGGGGGTGGGGTGGGTGACTGATTAGGGTGATTTAAGGCGAGAGCCCTTAATACCAGCAGTACTGCTGACACTAACTTCACTCTGCTGCAGCAGCATCGCCCCCTCTGGTGTCTCCGGGAACTGCAGGGTCGACGGGGAGGGGGCAAGGGGCAGCCAGGGCCGGTTTCCGGCACTGTAGAGCCGGGGTCGCTTGACCTGGTCGTGACTGGACAGGGGTGTGTAACTATTCCGGCGGAGCAGGACGGGTGCAGGGTCCTTCCGGACTTTGTTCTGGACGGGGAGGGGGAAGAGACCACGTGCGTTATGGTGAGAGATAAACACAAGACAGCGCAGGTGAGAGTGGATCTAATGAGGAGGGGACTCCTGAAGAGCTAGAGCGAGCGTTAGCTGGCCTTGGCTACTTCTGCCACACTTCTGTGGCAGTGGAGCTTCAACACAAACATGGGCATACAGGCTATGCTAAGCCAGCCTAGGTTCAGCTAGGCTGGGTCATGCCATTTACTCCTGAGAGCCTAAGTGCTCATTTGACAGTGTTGAGGTGGGAGACAATTTTAACACGTGAACAGGTTTGTCCAAAGAACCAGGAGATGCCGAGACTGCAGAAGGAAAGTACAAGGTGTTTGAGAAGCCTGGTAAAAGTGCAACAATGACGACAGAGACACGAAGTGATCATGGAACGTAAAGTCATGACTAGATCTACATGCCTTCAGTTTGCAAATTAGCATAGCGAGAGTGAGCGCCATACAGGAATGTGCATGATCAAAAGCAAGAATATGAACACAGTGAAATTTCATATTAAGTGGAACCCTTACAGATATTGAAATGGAAACTGGTAAGTCTGTTGCTTGATGATCTAAACATGAAGGTAACACCTATAACAGTACGTGAAACCAGCCATACTGTATGAAGTAACTCCTTGATTAGGACCCAGATGACCCTGATCACAGGCCGAATACATCAGAGACAGGACACCAGTCCATTTCAGGGAATTCAGACGTGTACTCAGACGATGCAGGCAATTCAGAGTCACCTGGAGAGCATGTCTGAATTCCAGGAAGGAAATTGACAGGAAACCCACGCTATTCCTGAGAGAACATGCAAACGCTACACCCACAGAGCTGGACTCAGAGCCATGACTCCAGATATGAGGCGACAACGTCAATCACAAAATTTAATAATAATAACAACAGAAATTATTATTATTATTTGCAAACATATGCTGTCAATTGAAAAAAGATAAAATGGCAAAACTCCAAAGTGACTAATTTTTATCAGTATTATGTAAGTTAATGTTCCATAAGAGGAACACAAGCAAAGGTGTGTAGGAGACCAGACAAGCCTAACATAATTTTTAAGACCCTATTTTTCATACAGTTCATTTGGTGCACTGAAGTTCATAATGCGTTTCATAACCCTGTAACTGAAAAGAAATAGTTACAAAAAAACAAAGAATAACTCACAAAAGGGCGATCGCGGTGTGTGTTCACCGCCTCTACATTCAGGTGAAACATCTCCACTTTGCAACCTGCGGATACAGGAATTAGACACAGGTTAAGTGCAACAGGACCGACAATAGACACACAACATACACAACAGAATCACAGTCAAAGGCGCCACCAAGGGGTGGCCAGGAATCCACAGCCCACCTCCAAAGGCAGCTGCAGAGATTTTATTTTAGAAAATTTCGGTGTCCCACTGGACCGTTAACTGTAAGATCCACACATAGTTTGTGTCGTTAATTAGTTTGCACCCCAGCGCTTCTGAATGAAAGGGTTTGTAAAATCTTTAATTGACTGATTTTAAATGTTGTTAATCCTAATTCTTCTTGTTGCATTTTAAATTAGTTAACTATATTTTTAATTAGTCAGCAATTCAAACACTTTGGAGCGAAACAGTGTTCTTCTTCTTCTTATTATTATTATTGTGGTGTTTGTATCACCCAAAGAAAATCTCTGGCCATCCCTTGCCCACCGCACTAAAACCTTTCTGCTGGTGTCCCTGATCACAGCCTACGTGGGGGAGGGCAGTGGCAGGGGCCCGCAGAACGCACTGGACGGCTCACTGGGCAGATGCTGCAGAAGGTCTTACCATAGGCCACTGGTGTGAGCTTGAGGACTGTGTGAAGGGGGCATTTCAAGTAAGGCAGGTCATCTGAGAAACGCAGCAAACGGAAAGCACAGTCATTTCCCCATGGTCTCCTCAAACCATGGTTGTACCGTGTCTGTAAGGTAGTTACATCAAAAAAGCCAGGAACAAACCAAACTCCCAGCTGATATAGTTATATGACGTCAACATGAACAAAAAGATTAACGAAAAGACATTTACATGAGCAAAAACACAGTTACACTCTTGCTATCATGCTGGCTCTCATGTCGGCTGAGTAAAAGGAGGCTGCAAATGTGAAATTTCCATGAAAGGCCTGCGGTCGTAGCCTTGCAATTAACTTGAATTGTTCCCCTGCAATAACCAACTGAGTGATCTAAAAACTGCACTTTTGAAATGCTATTTTACTGGCAGTGCTATTAGGTAAAACATAAGCCTGTGTACCTACCGGCACTTTTGTCCAGAAAGTAAGCTAGCAAGCAGCGCATCACGGCCTGGTGACAGATGACCAGCACTTTCTCCTGCCTTTCCAGTTCCATGATTACTGGCTCCAACCTCTGCACCAGGTCCTGGTAGGACTGTGATGAGAGTGAAGGGGACACAATGACCTCATCCAGAGCATCTCCTTCCCAGGGACGCCGATCTCAGGTGGTCAACAGGAATACCTCGCCTCCTGGGTAGCGGTAGTGGTATTTGTCCTGGTCCCGCAGGGCAAACTCCTCTGGAAAGGTGTCCTCAATCATCTTGTAGGTCATCTCCTCGCAAACACCCTAAGAAACCAACACATGATGGGGTCACGATTCAGTTTTGTTTCTCAGGTCCAGAACACATACTCACATGAGTCCTTTGCAAGACCATACGTCTGTTTTTTTTGTAAGTGTTTCCCTTGGCTGTCTTCCATTTCCATTCCTATCCACCCCTTAGTCCCCTCCACACACACACTTTGTCATGTGGTTCTGCTGGAAATCCTGCCTGGACTTATAGATCAAAGTGGTACTTACAGCATCTATCTCATTGAGGATCTTCCACTGCTCATAGGGAACTCCCAACTCCTCAGCTGTCTGGATGGTCCTCCTCAGCTGACTGGTCCACACCTTCAAACCTGAGAGACCGTGCTCCTCAATAAATACTCGGAGAGCTTGTGCAAACTGGACAATGGATAGACAAATTAGGGGGGGGGGGGTAAAAGATTACAAATGATTGCTTTTTTCACTCTTTTTGTTCAGTGATGAACACGGCCAAGAATTGTTTTATACAATTCATTCAGTGAAGAAGATTCAGGGATAGTTCCTAAAGGCTCCGCAATTATCCTCAATAAACGCAAATTATGCAGTAAAATGATTTCACCTGCTATCAAAACATTTTATTCCTTGATTCTAATGGTAATTTGTTCGTTATTAGTTACTTAACATAAGAAATTTACAAATGAGAGGAGGCCATTCGGCCCATCAAGTTCGTTTGGTGAGAACTTAACTAATAGCTCAGAGTTGTTAAAATGTTATCTAGCTTTGATTTAAAGGAACCCAAGGTTTTAGCTTGCACCACACTAACTATTCTAATCTAACTACATGCTGTGTAAAGAAGTGCTTTCTCAAATTCAGTTTAAAATGGCCACGAGTTCTTGTATTTGAACTGATATTGAAGTAACTATTTGGCTGAACAGCATCCAGGCCTGTTAGAATCTTATATACCTGGATCATGTCCCCTCATAGTCTCCTTTGCGCGAGACTGAACAGATTCAGCTCAGCTAACCTCTCCTCATAAGACATTCCTCTAAGACCAGGAATCTTTCTTGTAGCCCTACGATAAACCCTTTCTATGGCAGCAATGTCTTTTTTAAGATATGGTGACCAAATCTACACACAGTATTCTAGGTGGAGTCTTACCAAAGAATTGAATAATCTTAGCATCACCTAGCTTGACTTAAACTCTTATTGTCTTGTATTTATTACCACTAGTTTGAAGATGCAAACAAGAATCTCATTAAACTATGCATGCAGTAAAACCTTGGAAACTCGGGAACTTGACCGTAATGATAATGACCGCATTTTCCCATAACACACCTGTTTTCTTAAATAGCCTCAATGCGATTGCACAACTGTAACTTAAGTATCGCTCAAGGTGATATATTATAAGGGTTGCACCTGCTTCCCGCGCAGGGACAGCTCGGAATCACCGCCGATGCGGCCCTGCACGTTGTGCTCGCTCTCGCCGTGCCGACACAAGTAGATGGAGTGAGAGTGTACGTGTATGTTCATCAGGTAGTAGACGATCCTGCTCTGGATGTAGTCCTGCACCCGGTTGACCAGGAATCGGCGGCCCACGTTCATCACCTTGATGAAGGAGGTATCCCTAGAGACAGACGCACCAAAAAATGTATTGGTAAAATGGAACTCTGGGTGCTGGAAATTAGTCACCTTTATCAGTGGGTCTTTCAGATCATCCAACGCAGAGTCACGGTAAAGTACACGGAAGTAAAAGGTAGGGGAGACGCTGGATGGGATACCGATCTATTGCAGGGCACACACCCTCTACACACACACACACACACACACACACACACACACACACGCACACACACACACAAAGTCCTGTACTCATATCTTTGTCGGAAATGTTCATTCATTTCTATGGACATAACACTAATCCAAATTGTGACAACCCTAACCCTACTCAGCCCTACCCTTAACCATAAATAACCAAACAAAATACAGAACTTAGGGTACTTTTAGGTTTTTTATTGCAGTCACAGATTTATTTAAAAATGAGCTTCCCCTTGTGGGGACTGAAAAAAATATCCCCACAAGGTCAAAGTAACAGGTGGTCCCCACAATGTATTAGATACAGAATGGATGAATAGCTGGATGTTAATGACAATATCTGTGCTGTAATCAGGGTTTTAAGGGTGTTTAAGCAAAAGGCTGACAAAACAACAGGGAATGAGTGAATTGTGATTTCCAACCTGTCATACTCATCAGGATCCAGTGGTTGGTATGTAACTTTATAGCACTCGATTCTCTTAAGGAAGTCGTCCATGACACGCTCTCGGTGTCTTTCTGGGTAGTCAGGACTGGACACCTTTACCTCCTAAGAAGAGTCCAATCATGACCCAAATAATGGACGAACAACAACAACAAACATCACGTGGATAAGGCTAAATAAATGCCCGCTCACAATACTGTCATTTGACACCGCAATACATTGGTCAGAACGTACCAGGATATTGGCAGCAATGACTTCTGGGTCATCACATACTGACTCTACGAAGAACACCTGTTGAAGGAAACAGCTGTTTCAGCATCCTTCATAATGGCAATATCCATATTTATCAAAGTATGGATTCTTCCCATGAGAATGAATAAATATGATTTCACTTTGTTTTGAAAAAGAGGTCTGTGACTTTCAGGGTATCTATATAGTAATTAAATAAAGAGTATAGCTCCTACTTTGTAGCCATTTTCCTTAGTGAAGCAAAGAATCAGGTCTCTTCTCTCCCTCGTTGTGTTTGTAGCATCAAACACCTGAAAATAAAAATAAAAGTTCACAGGGAAAGTGAACAAAAAGTTCACAGAGTCACCTTTACATTTACTGCAGTAAATGTAAAGGTGACTCTGACAAACCTAATGTCTGCCAAGAATTGTGGTACTGCCTTTGAAAACAAACATGGCTGAATCAACTTTGAATAGATTACCATGGGCTGAAACAGGAGTAACATTCTTGTTTAGTGTTGTTTTGTTTTTCTCTTTTCTCTTTTTTTTCCCTCTATCCCTCTAGAGTAAATGCAGCAATCTTGTGTTTGTATGATATTTGGAAAACTGCACAATTGTAAAAGGCTGTATTTCAAAGTGTTTAAAAAATGAAAATAAAATAAAAAAAAATATTGTGGAAAAAACATGGCTGAATGACACAGAGTAAGCCAATACCATACATAAATGTGGTGTGAGGTGCTGACAAGAAGATATCTTGAATCCCTGAAGTTTCAGTTTCTAACAATTCTATGTGGAGCTCACTTCAGTCACATGACACTGAGTGCCAAACAGAGATGATGTTCCTAACAGGGCTACAGCCATTGGTCACGCAGCTAAACATGCCTGCCCTCTGTAGCGGTGTGTAATATCAAGGTCTTAACTTCCGGAAGGGTTTAAGGCATAAGGAAACAATGTCTTACAGCGATCTGACCTCCTTCCTCATTCAGGTAGGACTTGACATCTTGTAGAGCAACAAGAGCACACTGTCTGTAGGGAACAAAGGTTTTCAGTAACGACTTCCAAACATTGTGATATACTTCAGAAGGTTGTGATGTTTGCTTCCCATTGTAGCCGAATTATCAATGAGGTCCTCTGCATAGATGTACACTGTGCATATACATAATGTATAACTATTTCAATTTTACATACACCTAAATCAGTTTCGCTTCCAGAGTGGCTTCTAGCACACAAGAATTAAATGAAAGAATCACATCTTTCCTTCTATGTTAGAGCAACAGTCCAAGCTGGTGATCACAGCTTTTAGACTGCTGTGTATTTAGCCATGGTGGGACTGCAAAAACCACACAACTGCAACTGATTAAAAATGCTTAATCACATATCACCAGTTGCCCCAGTTTTCGGTTACATACATCACAGAATCAATATCTACTAGCTGTCAAGCGAAAGGCTAGAAAATTGCAATGAAATTAGCCAGCTCTGCCTTAATTAGTTTTTATTTCTGGCATTTAGCTCGTCGCAATAACCTTGTCTGAGGTACAAGGCCAGCCCAGATCTCTCCAACTGGTTCAGCTACTATTCGCCTTCAAAGACTGTATCTTTGTGCGTGAAAAAGACTGATTTCTGTGAAAGTGTGTCAGAATTCTCATTTTTATGTAATGCCGTCTAAAACAGAGAACAATACAGAATGTTCCCTGCCTCAGTACCTATAGACCAGGGTTCTCAAGTCTCACGCATTGACTGTAAAACACATGCAATTCAACCAGTTCACACGCTCACACGCCACACCTTGTATTTATCATGCTGAAAAGTAAGGGATAACACCCACCAAGGTGTCCCGTTATAAAGAATAAATGGATGAGGTGCAGGCATATGGAGTCTCCTGCAGAGTTCATAGCTGTCCCGAGTTATACAGAGTTATTAGCCACCTACCAGCCAATCAGAAAATAGCATCTGTTATTTCCGGGTAAATTCCAAAATAAGTTACATTTGATCCTGCTACAAGCATGTTATTATATGGATGTGCACAGACACGGAGTGCAGACAAGCTGGAAGTGGAAGAGCAAGATGGAATGAATGCAATAAGCAGGGCTCTCAAGTCTCATGCATTGACCAGGAGACACACGTTCTGCTCCTAACTTCTGTATTCTCACTCCAAACTTTTGATGAAACTTGTGAGCTCTACTATTGACTGTGGAACTAATGATCATGTGAACTCAAAAATCAAGATGCAAGGGTGTCTAGTACATTGTACCCAACATCCAGAGAAACAAACTGGTGAGGTGTTACTTTTAGGCGCTGCCATCTTGGATCCAACTGTCAGAATCATATTAAATCATATTAAACGATAATTGTAACAAAAGAAAGTGGTCACTCTTCAGAGTCCCATTTGGTGTAGTTCCGCTGCCTTGGGGCATAGTGTATAGAGAGTAAACTTCTGTAAGCCTGACAAATTGGATGTTCAATTTCAAAACTAATCACCAAAGCGCTCAGCAGAGGCCGGAAGCAAACTTCTTTCAACATACTTCCTGATTTTCATGGCTTCCTCATTGTCGTGTCTGAAGAAATCGTAGGATTTGTAAGACTTCACCGCTTCTCGCCGGTACACACCCAGGTTAAACACTGTGGGAAGGCGACAACGAGGTCAACACCCAACAGTAAAAGTTCCCTGTCAATTATGTCACTTCCTGCATGTATATTACCTTATTCAAATATACATCGATTTTAAAACAGGATGTGTTGATTTGATTGATACCCAAGGTAGGGACAGCTGTCTACCCAAGCTCACTCACCCTTGGTGGGCACACCGATCCAGTTGAGGTAGCGTGTTAGCTTCTTGGCCATGTATGTTTTCCCCCTTGCCGGCAGGCCAATCATCACAATGACAGTGGGGGAGTTGGTCATGTAGGAGGCCCAGGCTGGGTAGATACAATGCACACGGATACGCCGTCATTGGAAAAGCAGTGCTGCCAACAAGTCTCACTGACCGCACATACCATGAAATGGTCCCGATAATTCCTGAATTGAGATCACAGAGTTCAAAACAGATAAACCTGCGTGTTACCTCTTGGTACTGGGGATGGTGTATTGATACCAAATAATTCCAATACATCTCACTGTATCCCAAAACTGATGCAATTTATTATTTTTATTTTTTATACCCATATAAAATATCAAGTAAATAACTAAGCTAAAGGTAAGAAAAACACTGTGGCTTGACATAATAGCTTGTTAAGGTCTAGATGGCAGAATGAATCTCTCGACAGGGGTCATGTCAAGCTGTCTCTGCATGAGTGGACACCCCCTGACTAGGAAGGCTGAGCTGTGGTGGCGAAATCGCAGTTTCAAGAGCGGAAATGAGTCCTTCTGTTGGACCTTCCAGAAAACGTTTCATTCAAGATGACTACACTATACAAAGCTGGACATATGGGTAATGAGTATAAATAGGACCGACGGAAAGCAAGCACATGTCCTGCAGGTAAGTCCTGTGATAGTCAAACAGAGCTGTTGAGGGGGGGGATATGATTCACACACACAAACATACAGACGCTTGAAACCCAGAGACCAAAAGTACAAGCTATCCAACATCACAGTCGGTTGAAACAGGCTCTACCACACTATCCTAGTGCATGAAGACATCCAAAGTCCCACTGGCTCATTCATAGCCCAAAGCGCAACAGTGACACACCAAACTGCTGCCAATTATCCCACATGCTGGAAGAATGGAGAACATGTGCGAATATATCCGTTTCAGAAAAAATATCTAAACTTTCTTATGTTCAAATATAAGAGCATCTAGACTAAACCAAATCATATGGGAAAGGGGTGGAAGTTTACATTTTGTTTGTACCCTTATTTTGCTATGTGATTGGGCAGCAGCTTGTGCCTTTTCTTCCCCAGTGGTGCCCTTCCTGTGGGGGCAAAAGTTTACAGTGTCACTACTGTCGCTACCCCCTCTGGCAGGGGGTGTGTCAGTGTGGAACACTACACAACTGTTACTAGTTCCTGCCCCCACTCTGGCTCTCTGTCACACCACCAATGCTATATGAGGTGGCAGGCAGGACGATTGAAAATAGAAATCCCAGACTCGCTGTTTCACAACCAGGCATGGCCAGAAGCTCTCGCTTACGCGTGACACGCGGGTCCAGCCCACCACTCTCGATGCTTGGAGACAGGGCTCCAACTGTCTGATTCTGCTCCAACAGTTTCTGGGGAGGGTGGCTTAGGTTTGGAGGGAGTTACGTGGGTGGGGGGGGGGGGTGATTTCATGAGTGGGATAGTGTTACAAAAACATAACATGTACATTCGTGCGAGCTGATTAACCACAGTAAGCACAATATTAGGTGAAATTCCTCATCACATCTAAATTCAGTTTGGTTCTGTTAATGGGCAGGAGTTGGGAGAGTTTTGCAATTATTATAATAAAAGCAGCCTGTATGACCTCATATCATCATCATCGTCTTCCTCAGAAGACATGTCCTATGCTAGTGACTTTATACCTCATCATTTCCTGGTGGCACAGATTTAACTGCCAGTCGTTGCCCCTGAGCACGCACTTCAGAAGACAGGTGTGGCAGAAACCAAATTCAGGGCAGAATGTCAGAATTTGGAGGTGTACGGTTGTGGGGCAAGTGTGAGCAAATCAGACTTATCTAAAAATAATCCACCGTTTAAACACGTGTTTGCAAAAATAGCTAAGAATATCTTCAATCAGCCTTGACAACATTAAGTAAAAACAATTTGACCTCCCGTTATAACCATCCATTTATAGGAAAAGAACCGCTACTCTACACTGTACTGTATACATTCCATAAGCACGTAATTTGTCCTGACAGATCATTTTGTCATTATACCAGTAAGTGCTTTCCATGAGTCAGATTCTTAAAACACACCAAAGTAAAACCTGGGCGTGCAGTCATACTCACAGCATTTCTTCTCCGTGGTCCTGTACTCCGTTTTCTTCAAGTCAGCGGAGTTCAGTGGCGCACAGTTTCCCTGCGGGCCAGACGACATGACTGGCAGTGCGACGGTCTTCCTTATTTGAATTGCCGGACTTGTTTTGATCCTAGGAGAACTGGGTCTTCATTGCTTCAAGAAGCAACAATTTTATCTCAGACAATCTCAAACAAATGTGATTTAAAAAAATGCACACATAATTGATTCCAGAAATCATTTAAGTATTTTACTCCAATTATAGGCTATATCAACATTTAGGCCTATTATATGCATCTATACTCTTTTTATTGTAATTCCGAGAGGGCGAAATCTGCTGTTGAGAAATTAAATCAACTTAACAATGTACTAAACTCAATGCATGCATGATAATAGGAAAATAAGTCAAAAGACTTCGGGGCCGTGCATCACACATGTACCAGTAGACGATCACCGTAAATTAAAGCCACATCTATACAAAAATACATGCACGGGTGTCATTTTATTTCGAGGTTTTCTTTGGTTTAGTCATTCGAATAGTGCTGACTCGCTATTAGACGTCTATGTAGTTCGCTTTGAGGTAAAGTACATTATATATACCGTAGGTGAATATTTCGGAAGAACGGCAGTGCGACGTCATTAAAGCGCTGAGCAATATGCAGTGCTGGTAAAAGCGTGAAATTAAAGCGGTTTCTGAAATATCAATTTGCAATGTGTTAGGTAAAACCCAAATGAATCAGGATGTTCAGAAAGAAAATAAGCGTCACCATAACAAACAGCTCCATTGAGTCGATAATCTCCCTTCATCATATTTTACCTCGTTTTACTCCAGCTAATCTTCTAGCTATCTTATAACAGCGATGACAATTGCATGGAAAGCTCCCACTTACCTACCTACGTCCGGCTAATAATAATCACAGTGGAATTGTACCATATCATCGAACGGAATAATACATCTATATATATATATACATATCTTTCTTGCAGCCGTCAATATATTTAATATGCAATTTTGTTGTACTTAAAGGTACAAAAGCCAGAATGTGGTTCCCTTCTTGCATGCAGCTTAGCCGGCGAAAATTTCTTGCGCTGTGACACTTGGGCCAATAATGCGGTTACTACGGCAGAGAAACAGTATTATTACCTCGGCGATAGATGACCTTCCGAAACGGTACCGGCCAAACACATGAATGAAGGTGTGTCTCTACGTCATAGTCTTGTTACCGTATTTCTACGAATAAAGGTAACGTTATTATCCACGACTTTGATCTGAATGCTACACTCCCGAATTGGAAATAGTTTGATACTCCCATTTATCGTGCAACACATCATTAAACCCTTTATTGCACTGTAGAACTGTAAACCTAGAGAGTTTATGTTAAAAGCTGGCTGAAGTGCTTTATATACGAACAGTAAGTAGTCGTGTTTGGAGATTCAGACAGAAGACAGGGTATTCTGTATAATGCCGTCTATATGGTGACCAGAGTCGACACTGACTTGACAGCACATAAGACATATTTCCGTCATTAATATTAGCATTTATATTCAATACTCGTTCGCTTTAGCTCCCAAAAAGCTACAAATGCCTATATTATTAACGAACTTTTTCCATTCAAACTGACCAGTTTGCATGTCCAAAAACCCAACTGAATCCTAATAAAAGTTTCTCGCATTGGATTATCATGCAGGAGCTAAGGATTTATGAAAGGGGGGCTAAGCCTTTTCTATGGGGCCCTGATTTAAATGCAAATGAATGGGAACACAGCTTTTAAACTAGCATACACAATAACGTTCATTATTAGCAGTACAAACAGTATTGTAATTAAATGCATGTTTTACAATACACTTAATACTTGTTTAAAGGTGCTGAATAAAAATGATGCTTTACAAATATTTCGTCTCAAAATTTTATTATACCACCCATTCAACCACGGCTTCATAACGTATAGCGCAAGATCGCGGCATAACACCTAGTTAGTCCATATGAAATCATTTGAATAATATGAAATTACTAAGTGCTCCAGCCGGAATATCGATCGTTATTTGGAAGGCGTGTACACGTTTGCAGAATTTTCCAGTTATGTTCTGCTTATCCTGAAATTACAGGGAAATCATTTCCACCTACAATTAGAGAACAACAAACCGTTAAGATGTAATTTGGTACGAGCCTGAATAGAACTCGATCCCTTCTGCAAATACACAAAATACCCGTGAGATTTTCACCGTTCCCAGTTCACTACACAACTTATTTAATTGGGGGTATTTCACAGCTCTTAAAACCACACAAGTGCTCTGCAGCCATTTATGTCGCACATTTCACCATAATTGAGCGTCCGTAGTTGTTAGTTCATTTGTAAATTCAATGAAATTAATGACTAACAGCGGCAGAATACATGGGAGAGAGGCAATAGCTGGGAAATGTATTTTAACAAAAATACAATCGCATACAGACTTGTTTGCTGATGCATAATACAACATGGATAATGTAACACGAATTGCTCTGTACCAGTGTTAAAGCCAATGACCTGCAAAATAAATTTAGCGACACTTTCAATTCACTATCCCTCCTCCAGACTCAGTAACCAATAATTTTTAAAAATAAATACTTAAACAAGGAAGGCGCCACATTTTATTTAATAATAATAATTATTATAATAATAAAACACTGGGTTATGGATCCGCGTAATAAAAATGCGTAAAACGTTTACTTCGGCTAGTCGTTACACAATCACCACACAGCAGCCTAAGATTTTCATACATCCTTGACTGCATTTCCTCTGATTTATTTACCGATTCATTGGATTTTAACTTTGATTCCATCGCTTAGAGCGTCCGAGTCACTTCCGTGCATCTCTTTACGTAAAATACTCGAAACTTCCAGTTTTTCTCCTTTCGCCTTGGCATGGCTATTTTCCCACCCTTTGGTGCTTCGCCACCCTAAACAATCTCCGGGACTGTCGCAGGAAAAAGGCACTAAGGGGGCTACACCTGAGGGCGAGGTAATTGCTTTTGTATTATGAAATACTGTCCACGAATACAAATGTCCGTCGGATTACTTAATAAGACAGTAGTTTTGCACATTCGGTGTAGGAAAGCAAAGCGTAATCCTGTTTCTATCGTTGAATTGGTCCCGCCAAATATCAAACCGCTAAAGTGACCCGTATTGATCCAGTGTAAATATTCATCCCATTGAGGAATTTAAATTTTGGACACACTGTTTTGAGCCTTCTCCATTGGCTTAGAAACAGGGATGCCCTTCCATGCCATCTGTAGCAGTTTGGCTTCAGGGCTCACTGATGAAGATCAGCAGATATCCTTCACTGGTCCAGCACATCTGTGGAACTCAAGTCATCTATCCGGACTTTCGTATCATGGCTTGATCTTCCACAGCTGGGAGCAGGGACAAAGATTAAAGCATAGATAGGGAGATAGTCAACACACCCTCTTCGTTCTTCCCTTCTCAGCAGTAAAAACACCACAGACAGTACTCAGACACAAGCAGAGACGAACCATCACTCACCCTGATGTTAAAGCCCAGTAGGTCACTAATCACGGCCGAGACTGCCGACAGGATAACCACACGTGTGATGTTGTAGATCAGAGGGTTCACGGTTAGGCCCAGCAACCGGAAAGGTTTGTCCAGCTCCTGAGACAAGAGCTGAGGCTCAGAATCATTTTCATTTATGTATATGGTAGAAGTCAATGTCATCAAAAAGCATACCCCATTTATTTAGATTCAAAATGTATGACAATACCCTGTCTTGCCCCGAATCTACAACATTTTGGCTACAAGTTAGATCACAATGCAACCTCAGCTGATTGATCAGAAATGTGGTATCTTGGTCCCACACTATACCTGACCATAATGACTTATCACTGTTCAGGGCAGAGTGGTATTCAAAGCAAGCTAATCACATCACACTTAATCAATACGACAGGTCAGTTCTGCATCACCCAATGTGGACACTGATCTTACTTTCATCAGCTTCGTGGCTAGTTTCAGGACGTTGTTGACGATGTTCAGCTCATCCTTCTTGTTGGGTTTCTTTTCCATCTTCAGGTATAAATTAATCTGGAGAAAAAAAGGAAGGTAATTCTGGTCCATGAAGTATTTTAGTACATATGCAGCAAAATTAAATCGGCAAACATAAATCTATTTTCCCTGCGCCTTTGAGTAAAAATGGTGTCTGCGTCAGACATGGTGACCTGGAGCCACAGTAGAAAACTAATGGCGCTTTTCCACTGGCACACAGGAACCAAGCCAGACCCAAGCTGTATCGTGAAGAGAGACTAGATGCAGCTGTTTTACTGTTTACTGTTCACACAGTGTACATCATGATTTACTATGTGCTAATTTACAGTAACACATCTGTGAGAATCGCTGTTATGTTAGCATCAAACGCTGGCAGAATTAGCATTCGCTTGTGTGAATTTCCATTATGAATCCATTCCATTCAGCTGTTCTAGAGTACTTTTTTTAAGTAGGTGGCTGTACATTTTCATGTTCTGAGTTATTGGGAATGCATTGCGATATGTGATAGTACTAATAATTAATTATTTATAGAATATGCCCTTTTGTCATTCAGATAATCCACGCATACTGATACAGAACAACAGTATGTCTGCGAATTTCAACCAATCAGATTGTGGTGACGTAATAAGCTCAATTTGGTCACGCTTTCGGCCCTGCTAGTATGTCAGCGCGGGTACTGCTCGGAAAAGTTACAATGGAAAAAAAACGTCACTTCACGTATGGGTTATTTCTTGGTGGCAGTGGAAAGGCGCCATGAATAGTATTTACAAAGGTGGGGGGAGCGGGCACCATGAAGTGGTACCTGTTCTGTTAGTAGCACAGACACGTTGCTGTACTTCCGGTTGGTCTCGAAGCCCAGGGTGGAGAGGCGCAGCAGAAAGACTATAAGGGCAAATCCCCAGATCAGCAGCTCCCAGTTAGTCTCTGAATACAGGAAGGTGTGGTGGCTGTGAAGGAGCTGCAGGTGTAGGAGATTAGATGAGGCACTCAAAATGACATGACTATTCTATGCCCCAAAGTGGAAGTCCACCATGGAAGTCTGTAAAATGCAGTTTTGTTTTTAACAATAATGCAAAATAGCAGATATTCTTTACAGCAGTGTTTCCCAATCCAGTCCTTTGGGACTGTGGGTCCCCGAGGACCGGATTGAGAAACATTGCTTTACAGAGCTAAAACATGTTAAAAAGCATTTATAAAATAGAAAGATAAAAAGAACACAATATTGCCACTTGGCTAATTTGTAAATACAACCACGAGTACCCACACAAGTAACCACAGTTTTAATATCAATGTCTAGCTAATACTGAAATGCTTTCTGCAAACCATTTAATGAATACTAGAATAAAAAAAATACAGCTAATGTTTTGTCGACTTTAGATTTTTTTGTATTTAATGGACATGCACGCACTGCTTTCAATATTAGGCTATTTATACAAGCATGAATAGGATTTTAATAGCTGCTATGGAAAAAATAAGCTAGTGTTTGGCTGACAGGTATGGCTGACCTGTGCACAACAGATGAAGGAGATGGAAAGAGCAAGAAGGAAGATGGAGGAGACAATGACATCAACCGATCGCTGGGGTCCACGTCTCTGCAATGGAAAAAACCACCGACACAAACACAAAGAAAAAAACTGTGAGGCCTCAGCCAGACGAAAATGTCTCTCTGGTGGACAGTGGTGTTACTGGACAATGATGAGGAGACAGGTCCATCCGTCCGAACCTTGAGGAATGACCGCAGCGACAGCCACATCTTTATGTTCTGAACTTTCTTCAGCCGGAAGTGGGGAATCTCTGACTTCTTGGCCTTCCGTGCGGATGTCAGGTGGCTGAAGAGCTTGGCAAAGAGGAGACGCTGTTGGGGGAAGGTAACACGTTAGACCAGTGTCTCCCAATCCGGCCCTTAGGGACCTTCAGACAGTTCATGTTTTTACTCCCATCCCGGAAGCAGAAATGTAGACTTTCTGGCAGGGAGCTGGGAGGGGACAAAAACATGGACTGCCTGGGTGTCCCTGAGGACTGGGTTGGGAATCACTGCCATAGACTAGAGGTATGACTCAATGGTCAGGAGAGAAGACCATTTTTAATACTTCCGTGCATTTGGTTCCCTAGCCTGCCTGTTAAAACAGACCATATAAGGCCACAAGATTCAGCCAGTCCACCTGAATCACCTGTTTGTACGTCCTCTCCGCTACACACATCATGAAGAAGAAAAGTCCAGAGAGGCAGACCCTCTCCACGGTGGTGATGAAGAAAAAGAAATACGCCACCATACTGGGAGGCCCGAGCGCCATCTCCATCAGCTCTGACAGCGAGAGGGAGCCCAGGTGAGCTGTGTCAAGCCCCTGCACCAGCCGGAAACTGAAGGGCAGCAGGGCCAGCGCGGTGGTCATCACCACACCCAGCATCAGGTAGCCCACCCCCTGCTCCACAGCCTTTACCTGGCCCAAGAGGGAAAATCACAATAAGGACCATCTTCAAATGTCCACATGAGATTACTACATGGCAAGCCAAGTACTGGATAGCAAACAAGATAAGTGGCTAACCCGATTCAGGATGATACCACTCATGTCCAATACAGACATGTCCATCTTCTGACATTCCCCATTCTCCCAGATGATGGCACTCACACGGTCTTCAGATGGATGGCAGGCCTGCAGCCAGGACAGGTGACTCTGGGCAAAGAAAAGGTGGACTTCACCTCCTTCCACTGCAAAATGTTGGTGGATCATCAAACTGCTTTTGGCCAGATTAAACCTGGGTAGACAATGTTAACGGGCCCAAAAAACTGCAAGATGCCGTAGCTGACACAATATCTTGGGCACAGCTGGGGTGTTAGTGGCACACCTGCTGGAAGCTCTCATCCTCACTGGTTAGCATAATGGGCACAGGCATGACGTGGCTTTGCCGGGTCTCCTCATCACTGTCACTACTGCCGGAGGAGGCGGAGTCCGGTCCTTGGAGGAGCTCCTCCCACATGGTGTCGTCGGTATCAGAGGCAGGCCGAGAGCTTTCCGAGGGGCGTAGCCGCTCAATCTGCCGCGATGGAAGCCTGGCCGCTCTCCCTTGCGCCTTGTTGCTCTCCTCCTGGCCAGAGTGCAACACAGCATCTCACACCTCCGATACACCAAACCATCATGATACTAAATGCCTGGAAGGTAATCTGGCCGCTACCTGAGGGCGCACTGGAGGCACTGGGCTTGTTCTGCAGGAAGCATGGCTCCGCTTCCTCAGGATGGTGCCAGAGGCTGATGCCTTTTTGGAGCGGTGCCGCCGACCTGGCTGATCGTATTCCTCAGCGTCCTCCTCACTGGACAGCTCCTCGGACGCCCCTAGCTTGACAAAACTATTCTGTGGCAAAGTGAAAGTGCAGCACAAATTTCAAGTCAAGGTTATCTAGTGTGTTTTTGTTTTGCAAGAGTATTACGAAAGAACCCAGACCACAAGGTTTGGCACAAGCCAACGTCTTACCCCTTTTTTCTCTCTCCTGGATATCTTCTGGATCTCATTCTGCAGTTCCAGGTCATTCAACCGCTCCACCACCTCCTTCTTCGCATTTCTACCCTTCCTCTGCCTGAAGGAAAAAGTTCAGGAATTACAGCACATTGCACAGGTTCTACGCCTTCAAAAGGTCCAGTCAGCTGGTGTGGCCCCACCTCTTCCTGCGGGTCGGACTTCCGGCAAGGTTGGCTGAGGGGCTGACCGGCAGACTTCTGCTAGACTCCGTGGACACAATCTGACAGTGCACGGTTCCTAGCAGTAGCATCAGGCATGCTGGTCCCACAACTTCGCTGACGCCAGCCACCGGAACCACCATGTACACAATCACGGCAGCTACTATGGGACACACACAGGGAGGAACTCATGGTCACACACCCGGGTGAGGCTTCTTGACCCATCTGGGCTGTGTTTGGGGGGGGGGGGGGGGTGAAGGTTCCTGAGATGCCTAGCACAGAATCGATAACCAACAAACCTTGCAAGAAGTACAGCAACAGCAGCCACGTGGAGATGCCCCGTGAGGTGACTTGGGTCCACCATTGGAAGAAAAGTGGGAAGAGCAGGACCCTTACAAGACCTTTGCGGGTCAGTGCTGTCCAGGGACTCTGAGGCTTGGCCTTGCTGAAGGTCGAGCCTGAAAGAGGGTCCCAGTTGCCCATGAGCTCAGAATCTTCTAGCAAACCCAAAGCACCCACAAGGCAAACAGATTATTTCACCAACTACCCTGTGGTGGTTTCGTAATACTGCCTCACTTTGTTTTGTTCCAAACCGTTGTTTCACACATAGTCCGGACCTCACCTCGTACTAAGTCAACGTCAATAAGGTCAGCCTTGATATGGCCCGTCCTCTTTGGCTTGTTGCCAAAACCCTGCAAACCAAAGTTTAATGCCATTTTAGTCGTTGCATTTAGGCAAAACATAACAGTGAAAGGCTGCGCAAGTGTCCACAAAACAAGAATCTCACCTTTAACTCTGTTTGGTCCAGTGATTTTTCCCAGACCTGCTGGTCATAGGCTCCAATCTGTCAGCAAAACAGTGTGCAAGTAGCCATTGGGAAAAAAAAACACTTTAAAAGCCATTCTGTGAATGCCCCTCTCTGGTTAAAGTAAACCACAAAACCTTCAACGTCATTAGTGTGGCCCACCAAGTCTTACCTTCTCTTGATACCAGGCTATCCCTGCCATCCTTGCTTTTTGATGCTGCTCGGACTTCTGGTGTCAAGTCATTTCACTGCAGACACCAGAATGGCGCAGACTGTCACAGCAAGAGAATGTAGTTACCACAAGGCAAAGCAGCAGATTACAATCATCAACGGAAATTATGTTTAAAAAAAACACGATGTCATAAATGAACGTAAACTGCAGCGTATGATTTTGCATTCAGCTTTACACAAACGTAGGTACGATTCCTAGGTATTTTACAAATCCCAGTGTATCTTTGTCCGCAAACTTGTACAGAAAATTATACTTTAGTATGCAGTACGTAATTTGCAATGGCATTTGGGAAATTTATTTGATGTGCGTGAAAACAGTGATAAAAGTTACTTCACACTTTCAGGAACAATTCTCGGGCCTGCACACTCTTCACACTTTTCGAACGAAGGACGAGAAACTTACCTCCTAGTGATCTGTTTAACCATCGAAACTAATCTGATCCAGTGAAACGTGCCGGTCTTTTCGCATTCAGTTTCCACATCAAAGATAAAGTCATATCTGTAACAGTTCAGAACAGCAGGCAGCATGCCAACACTTTCGCTTGTTTGCGTCTGATCAAATTTCCCCCGCACCCTTTTTAATTCAGTCGCATTTAATCCGAAACACTGCAGCTTGCAGTCTCCGCAGTGCTGGACTGGGTGCGGGAATCACCTGCCGCGCATCCGCACAGCTGAATAAACCCACAGAACCGTGCGAATCAGTAAAAACTAACCAGTTCACTTGCTCGTTCGCTGTAGTAGGTAACCATGAGCGGCCGCGGGGTTATTCCCGGTGTCGGCTCGCCCCGTGAGGCTGCAAAGGGAGTGTCCCCCGGTGAACCGGTCCAACAGAATCCAAACCGCCCCACGGGATCCAGCGCACTTCCTTGTTCCGGGTTAGAGAGACCCGCCTCCCCCGTCCTTCCCTGCGCCGCCGTAGCGTTACTGTAATGTGATTATTAATACCGACACTGCCATGGCTGTGTCACTTTGGTCAGTATAAATTTAATGTTAACGTTTCCAGCCGTAACTTGGCGGATTATTTTGGTGTTATTTTAGATTTAGAGGCTTTTACCATTACATGAATAGTCCAGAACAATCCAGTTATTTTCCTTTTTTAGGACCCCTGTCACTCCGAGGCCCTTGAAATCGTCCTAACTTACTAACTATATATAGCGGCAGTTTAAATCGATTCTGTAGACGTTCCCTCTCATCCGTGCTATTAGGAAATTCATGGGCAGCGCCCGTTATAGCCAATGTGGCGCGTTGGGCGAACATCACTTTGAGCCAAAGTGAAATTGCCAGGCAAGTCGGCGCCCCGTCAAATGTCTTGCGCCCTAGGCGGCTGCCCCCTAGGAAGGGGTCTTGGTGTCCTTTCGTCAAAATGCTGAATATTACTCAAAATAATAAAAAAATAACCCATCGAAATTGCGGTCTTGCTGTTTAATCTGTACTGAGAGCTGCTGAAGATGTTGTCATGGCGACTGAGGTTCCGCCACAGCCTGAATACACTGCGGTTTTATCGCTGTTCAGGTTAGATTTACATATATAGCGCCTTCCCAAAAAGGATGCCTCGAGGCCTATAATACCAGAGCTAGAAACATTATAAATATCCTAGAGATGACTGAATTTTGCGGCCATACATAATATCGTTATTAATAAGTAGGAGACATTAAAATATGTATGGCGTGTATGATAGAAAATCCCAGGAGACAGGACTGGCACGTGTAAAATAAAAGCTACAATTTTTAGAAAACTTTTTTTAATATACTTGGTCTCATTTATACTATATTTTGTGTGTATATGACCCTTAACAATAATGACACAGCAGTGTGTGTAGCATGTGGTATACAAACAGATTCACTGTCCATGCCTCCTACAGCATCTCAGGAAGCTGCAGCTGTTCCCAGTGGGCGTAGAAACAATCTGTCAACCTTTGATTCACAGTCCTGCATCCATGCACTGAAGATTTGGACCAAAGTGGAGCCTGAGAGTCTGTAACTGTGAGGCAGGTGTGATTCCCACTGCCAGCTAATACACTCTATTCACAAAACATTTATCAACATCACATAGCATATTCTTGTCCTGGGCCCTGCAGTTGAAGCTGTACCCTGTAGCTGAATCATTCTGTGAATGTCACAATCTAATTTTACAATAATCTATTGCCAAGTGTGTTCTCTATCCCTGTTACTGAAAGAGACCTCAAAACCTGCTTGTTTCTTTTAAAGTGTAAACGTCTGCCTTCTGATAACCTTTACATAATGTTTTTGCAACAGGCTTATTAACCAATAAGGTCTTGCAGTAGGTATGGAGTGAATTAAATGTGCGATTAGTTATTTTGGGAACCGTCCTTTACTAAATGTGCGCGTTGCTGTTTTAATCCTTACTCTGCATTCCTTGTAAATCTAATTCGCCAACGCATCACCCTTTTGACCGTCGTGTTCGGTTGGCGACAATTAGGTACTTTCTGGCCACTAGGTGGCATACAGTATTCACGAAATCCATCCATCGCATTTCTGTAACCGCTTATCCTATTCAGGGTAGCGGGGGTCTGGAGCCTATCCCTGAGGCTTCGGGCGCAAGGCAGGTATTCATGTAATGATAAAACAAAATTCAGTTTTACCCACTAGAGAAATGAATTTATTATTCCTAATTTAACAAGTGGTTAGTCACCATTAACGCAGGAAATGTGACGTGTTTAACCTACCTATCCACTAAAAAGATTCGAGACACCAAATCTTTCTGAAATACAAAAAAAAACACTCTCCTTTCAAATAAAAAATGCTCCCTTGACCAAGACTGGAGGGCCACACATGTACCTCTAACAGCAAGACAGCAATGGCAGCTTTTTAATCTGAAGTGTTCACTGCTGGCTGCAACACAAAATGTTCGCACGTTTATGGTTATCGGCACCGATTCAGCTGACGATGAAGCAGGTTGCATGCATGCAGAACTGCCAGATTTATTATTTGTTAAGTTAACACGGTCACGTCCCAATAAAACCAACACTCAACAGTAACGTGTATTGAAAAAATAGCCTTAGCCTCTGGCTTCTGTTAAGAGAAAAAAATTAAAACACAGTATGATATTTCAGGGTGTTCTTCGGGTTTAATGCCGGTAATTAATGGATCACAGCATCTGTACAAGCCACGCCTCCACGTGAGCCGCACGTTACAGGAGCTGCCTTTAAACCGTACTCACAAGTATTTACTAGTGTCCTAATTAGCCTCAGTCCCGTTCACTCAGACATGCACCATAGATCACAAACATATGTTCGACTTTCATAAAATTCACACACTGAACCTTCATTATCATAAGCACAAATCCTTTGACATCTTTAGTTTAATTCATTTTATACTTTATATAGGTATATACATATACATATCCTGCAAGCTTTTTTTGTACATTAGTATAAAAATTGTGTTAAATATTTTGTGCAGAGATGTAAATAGGAATGTGTTTATGAATGGCATTTTAGCACAGTGTTTCCGCCCTATCTCATGCTCAGTGTTAGTCTGTACTGGTAAGCAATTGGAAGATGGATGGCTTGAACATATTTTGTTGGGTTGTGCTCCCAGAATCCATTTCCTAATAGGTCCCTGTCAATGGATGAAATTTTACGTATGTTAGAAGGGTTGAGAAAAGGTCTCCAGCTAAGAGTAGTTCCGAACAGCAGTCAAGTTGTGTTCTTGTTGCTAGAGGCCTCTGACGACTGATCCTCTTCGGCCGCGGTGCATACCAGCTTGGCTTTGATCTTCTTGGTGGAGTTGATGATGAGCAGGGGGCTGAAGGAGGCATAGCAGGAGGAGAAGAAGACCCTCATGTCGGCGATGACAGCGGGCACCTGCGGCACACTCAGCATGTAGAGCCAGATCACGTTGTCGATGCCGAAGAAGATGGCGTAGAGCGTGACCAGGGACACCACAGTCTTGGCCGCCCGTGTCTCCGCCGTGTCTCCCTGGGTGCGTCGGCTGGAGCTACGGATGCTCCGCACCTGCCGACTGTGGCGGTGCAGGAGGAGAAGGATGTAGCCGCTGGAGCAGAGCATGAGGCCCACGAAGAGGAAGTCGCGGACGGAGATGGCCACACCATTGACCACGTATGACAGGTTGTCACGGAAGTTGACGTGGCAGAAGCCCAGGTTGAGCGTGAAGGGCGGCGCGGTGCCGTTGCGCGGGGCGATGGAGAAGAATGGTGCCGCAATGCACACGATCATGTTAAGGAGCCACAGCCCCACCGAGACAGGCAGGATGAGCCGGGGCAGCCGGGTCTTGAGGGCGGACCAGCGTGGGCTGTTCGGGGCGATGGTGGCAGCCTGGAAGGCACTCAGCATGCAGGTGACGCACACGGAGAGGGCGCGCGTGATGCGGTAGATATAAATCACCACCTTGCAGCCCGGGTCATCCAGCAGGTTGTGCAGGCCGAAGACCGTCATGGTCTGGGGGACGCAGCGAGTAAGCAGGAGCATCAAGTTGGCAAAGGCCAGGTGGCCCATAATCAGGTCCACTGGTTGAAGGCGGCCTTCTGCAAGCACAATGTGGATGTATGCCAGCAGCACGACGAGGTTACCCAAGATGCCCAGCCCTGCCTGGAGCAGGAAGGATACCCCCTTGATGGTCAGGCACAGGTCCATGGCCCCAGTCTTGGATTCTGCCACGTCAAAGACAATCTCGAATAGTCAGCAAGGTGTAGGTACCACGGATGCATACGGGGAAACTGCAATAAGGTGAATTTACACCTGGACAGACAAATAAGACTTGGTAGCTCATAAAAAATGCCCTTACCTCTGCCCGCTACTGGGGGAACAACATCAGAGCATCTCCTTCACTGGAGCGGGAGAGCCGTAATTCCAGATGTCAGCCAACATCCCAAAATTTATAGCTTTGCTTGCCCCTTTGGGAACGGACGAGATTTGTTTACGCCAGGACTTGAAGGAAAACAAGGGAGATTTCTGGTGTAAACACAAATGAGCAAAAGGTGGGGAGCAGCTTATGTCATGTGTATAAAAAAAAAAGAAAGACTCCCCACAGCCCACTACCAGAACCAGCAGGTGATATAAACCACTGGGCATGGATGGAAGATAATGGAGTCTGGTGATGGGAGTCTGACCACATGTCCACATGGGCACAGAAGATGCAAGGGCCATTGTAGCGGTATTTACAACCTCACAACATCAAGGAAAAGCAGGGAAGTCTATATCAAAGGTAGGATTTACGAGTGGGTGGACACACAGAGAAGTCAGTAGAGAAGACGTTGCCTTTTTTTTAGTATACACACATATACACACATACACAGACATACACACACATACACAGACATGCACAAACACACTCATACACATTACCTACGGCAGATTAAACCGTTAAGTCCACACCTTGTATTCTGCAATTCCTCTTCCAGGATTTTCCATCCTAAATTATTAATAAATTTTATACTCTGCTCCAATTCTGCCATCAACCCTATAGGATTAGTAATTATAATAAGTAATTATAGCAAAATGAATTGTCCCTTTATGATGGTTTTTGCTTGCTTGTTTGTTTCTTAGTTTTTGCTAACAGTTCCATCGACGGGGCGTCATTAATTAATTAGAGAGATAATTACACCCCGGACTAGCTTTAGAAACGCATGATTAAATGCGACACCGATGAAACGGCAGCCTTTGCACACGCTTGCCGCCCAGAATGCGTAAGCGGCATGTCACCGCAGAGCAGATAGTGATGGGCCCCCCTCTCCCCCCAGAGCAACTTTGTTATTCTTTCTGCATCGTTACACTTACTACGCTATTAGGGAAGTCATTTAAAGTTATTTTGGGAATGCAGCTGGGTCCTGCCCCCCTCCCACCCCCCCCCACTGTCTCCCAGGGGGATGTGTGCAGCACCTTGGGTAATTACAGTCGTTGGTTTAAATTGGGAGCACTGGGAGACACACTGTCGTGTTTTGAGCCACTGTTGGCCGCTCCCCCCCCCCCCCCCCTCTCCGGTTTGCCTCTCTCATGCCTGTCAGCCTACCTGTGACCCCATTCACCTTGCCCCCCCATGCCCAGTTGCAGTGGTGCGCAGGTCGTCCTGCCAGCAGACGCCTGTTTTTGGCACACCGTCTGTCGTGGCAGCCACTATCACGCCAAAGGGGATCCGTAAACGCTCACAGATTGTAGATGCTGGACTCCTAGTGCTAAAATATGATTGGGAGATGAGCCCCATGGGACGTTATGCTGTGAGGTTTGACCCGCATGCATTTCCACACAAGTGCCGCTCGATTCCCGCGTGTGTTTCCCATCCCGTCGGCCTCCATTCGCTGCTCCCATGTGCACGGTCACACATATCTTATAAAATACTATTAGTTACGAAGTTTTGAGTTTATTCTCACTGACAGCCCCAGGCATTCTGTTAATATGTTTTTTGGAAGGCTTTTAATCGTTATCATTAACTTTAGGATTTAACCTATCTGGTACCAATATATTTTTGGTTGTGAGTGTTTGCCTTTGGTGATTTTTACACTCCGTTGATTCAGCATGGATTCTGATAACCTGCTGGGTCAGTCAGCAGCCTGCTGGGCATGTGGGACACAGAGGGGCTGCCCAGTCTCTGCAGTGCGCTTACCGTCATAATGGCACACATGGCTGTTTACATGAGGTAACCAGAGAGAACTTACGCACTCCAACACAAACGTGGGGGGAGCGCAGGCTCCGCACAGCTGGGCCCCGATTCTAACCTGCGTCCTGGGAGCTGAAAGGAGACCCCCCCCCCACAATGAACCATGGTGTAACCCCACTGCGTGCAATAACTTGATTAAAAGGTAAAAAGAAGGGCTTCTTCTGGGGACTGTTTAATGAGGCCTGTGGAATGTGTGGATCAGGTTCATAGAGGCTCATGGGAAATCTGTGATAATAGCACTGGGATCACTTACTGCTCCATTAGCAGTAATAATGTGGGAGTTTGTTAATGGGAGACAGGAAAAGTCTGTGATAACCTAACTACGACCACTGTCACTGCATCATTACCAGCAATACAGAGCCATTTGTTAATAAAGATAGGACTAAAAGGGTTTGTTACAAGATATGTTGGGTAAGCATGCACAAAATGTCACGCACAATCATTAGTGATTCACAACCGATTTGAATCAATTAAAGGGTGTTACAAACAGACATTGGGAGAGTATGGTGCTGACAATCTCTGTACGCCTCGTGTCATGTAACCTTTTCTGTCATTTCACCGTGTTCTCTCTGCTGTGCAACATAAGCTTCAGCAATTTATGAAACTGTAGCTCGTATTAAAACTTGTATATTGGCTTGTGTGTGTGTGTGTTTTTTTTCTATGCAGTCCACTGGCTGAGCGACACTTGTCATAAACAAGTTTCTGAAATGTTGTCTAACTAGGAATAAAAAAAAAAAAATGCAAACATGCCACAGATCTAGGAGAGAAGAAAAAAAAACTCATGTTTGTCGTTGCGTTTGTGGTGCCGAGCTTGGACACTTAGCATCCACACTGGCACATGGAATGAGACAACGGAGAGAGGATGGGGTAGGATCTGTGCGGATTTGATGAGGAAAGCTGGGTAGGGGGAGCCAACGCAATCTACTGCTACTGTTTACTGTAGTCTGAAGTCAGGCACTGACTGAGCGGCAGCAGAATACACAAGTGGCTAATTAAAGCTTTCAGCTCCTGGAAAAAAAAAACAGAGGATAATTATTTCTGGTCCAATTAATCTACAAGCCCAAACTTGATGTTGTACACTTTGTTTATTTATGTTCTCTACAACTTGAGAGCAGCTAGATAAGCTGTCCTGATAGACATTTAATTGGAGGAAAGCTTGAATCGCGTGCAAAACAGTTCTAAATAATTGTGTTCCATAATACATTGCTTATTTACACTTGTACTCTGTTATTCTCTTGTACATTTTTTCTGTAGGTGTAAGAAATTAATATTTGCGTGCAGCGTCTAAGTCTTATGAAAAACGACTTACACACTTACATGTAAGCATGGCTTACATGCTTTGGGAGGGTGTTTGTCAGGATGTCGTTTCAGAGATTACTGGTTTATCGCACTTTTTTTTCCCCACAAAGAAACGTTGATTAATTGATAGATATATGTGATACATTGACACAGGTAGCTCTACATCTGAACAATTTCTACAGAATTCCCCACCCCCACAGAATAGCTTTAGGGACAGACTATGCAACTGTGACATGGGTGGTGCTGGACTCTGTCTGTGTGGAGGGGGCTTTGGCAGCCCCCTTGGTTTGGAGGCATCCCCTGAAGCCTTCAGCCAGCCTCCTGTTGGTGGCGATGATGAGCACAGGGCTGAGGGTGGAGTAACAGGAGGCGAGGAAGACACGCGCGTCGGAAACGGCGGGTGGGACGCGGGAGACGGAGAGCGTGTAGGCCCACAGGGTGTTCTCCAGGCCGAAAAGCGTCACGTAGGTACATAGCAGCAGCAGCACAGCCTTGGAGGCCCCTGCCGACGCCCTCCCTGCGCCCCTCAGCCCCTCCACCTGCTTTCGGTGCCGGTAGAGCACCAGCAACATGTACATGGCAGCAACTACCATCACACAGACAAAGACTATGTCCCTCAAGGTGTACACCACCCCGTTGACCATATAGGCCACCGAGTCTGGGAAGACGACGATGCAGAACTCCAGGTTGAGGGTGTACTCTGGGATGGAACCGTTGGTGAGAGGAGCCAGGGTGAACAAGTAGCTACCACTTGAGATGAGGATGTTGATGGCATAGAGGAGGAGGATGGCATGGGGAAGGTGGGTAGGGAGCCATCGCTTGAGTTTGGCCCAGTGCGGTGTGGAGGGCGCCACGGCAACACACTGGTAACACCCCAGGAGTGCGGTAATGCAGATGGACAAGGACCGGGCCAGGCGGTAGCTGAAGACATCTACCTTGCAGCTGACATCGCCGAAGAGCCGCCGCATGCCCAGGGCGACCAGGGTCTGAGGGATGCCGCGGCTGAGCAAGACGACCAGGTTGACGGAGGCCAGGTTTCCCAGGATGATGTCGTTGGGCGAGAGGCGGCTATGGAGCATGTGCAGATGGCAGAAGAGTAACAGCACACTCAGGTTAGCCGGCAGGCCCACCGCCACCAGACCGATGAAGCCTGTCGCCTTCAGCACCACACGTACCTCCATCTGCATGGTCGGCTGCTAGC